>NC_089795.1:19120179-19302679 GCF_040412425.1 Macrobrachium rosenbergii | reverse complement strand
CTCCTCATACGTAACTTGGCCCTGCCGACGTGTCTTCTTCCACTAAATGATCTCTTCTTGGACGGGCTCATGACTCCTCGTAATCATGGGCACGAGTCGGACCCCCTTCCAACAGATGACAAAGACATCTCCCTTCCGCCGCCACTCTGTCTCTCCTCTTGCCAGATGTTGCGGCTGGCTAGCAAACCTCTTGAGGACATTCGGGGACCCACGCACCAACCGAAGGGTACCACTGACGTGCACACCTGCTTCATACAGTTACTGGGCCAGCGATACCGAGTTATAATAATTATCCATAAACAGGTGGTATCCCTGGTTACGGAAACGATCCACAAGACCGAAGACAGTGTCACGCAGCGTGGAGAAGACCCCAGAATACACCGAGAAGGCCACGATGTATCCAGTGTTGGCTTCCGTAATGAAAAATAACTTTACACCATATTTCTTTGGCTTCTTGGGGTTGTACACTTTCATACTTAGACGCCCTTTGTATGGCATCATCCCCTCATCCAAAGAAAGGTTCTTGGAAGGAACCACGAGAAACTGGCACCATTCACGAATGTACTCCACCACTGGGCGGACTAAGATGAGGCGGTCGGGGTTATTCCGGGGTACAGCCCTTCAGTTGAAGGCGTTGAAATACCTGTCCATCGCCAGGAAACTATCACAGGGCATAATGCCGGGCACATTGGGCGTACTTAAAAAAAAATTCCGCCTCCAATATTGCCTGACGTCGCAGCAGGCATCATTCAAAAAATGTGGAGCCCCAAAAATGCGCCATGTCCGTGAGGTTGCAGCCCCGCCAGCGATACGACAACGTCGTCTGCAGTTCCTCATGGCAGTACCGAGCGTAATCTGCCATCTCTGCAACCAGGAATTCCAGCAATTCCCGCATCAGGAAGAGCTGAATGAACCCCAGTGTAGTGAGAGGCACAGGGACGGTCAGTCCAAGTACTGCCGTGAATGGGTGCATGTTAGGTGGGGTGGGGTCCTCCAACCACCCCTCATCACTTTCGGACGAACGGCCTTCACCCGAGCTGCTGCGACGTTGCGACCTTCTACGGGCCTGTGCTCGCGCACGCGCACATGCACGGGCACGTCTTCGCACTCCCGCACTCCCAGCTGGGCCGTCTCCCTCACTTTCGCGATCACTTTCGGTCTCGTCCCCACCAGCCACAATCGGGGCCTCCTCCTCCTCCTCCTCAGACTCTCCCTCATACACACTAAAACCACTGAATTCTAATTCACTTTCCTCCTGTGGCTCCCATACGGACATTGGGGGCAAATACTCGTCATCACTGACATCAGGCGTGATGTCCTCATCACTGGATGACCAACTGCCACCGAAATCAGGACTTCCCACCTGCTCGATCGAGCTCCGACAAGTATTCGTCAATGTCCTTTTGTTGGGGGCCTCCCAAATGCTTTCGGATGCCCCTCAGGACACCCCGATGCTTCCTAGGGGTCGTAAAAGGCACGGGACGTGGTCCTTGGTCGCCTTCGGTCACACGTGGGCGCACAACACGGCGCTGAGAAGCTGGGTCACCTTGGCTGCTGGGTCCTTCTCCAGCATCCCAGTCTAAAACTCGTCTCACACGCTCACTACCGACAGGCAGTATGCGCCTTTCACGGTCCTGAAGGCTTTGAGACATCTCTGCAAACGTCCTGTTGCCTCACAAATACGCAAACACTCGCCAAAGTTCTGCAAAACACGGATGCGTCAAAAAATCGCTCTCAGACGATGCGGCACTGATGCTGTCTGGTACGAGAAGGAGGGAATTCGCGCATGCGCGTCTGGGTGACGCTTATAAACAAAACAACAGCTTGACCCGTGAAATCCCAGCATCCCTCAAGGCGCGTGATTTGAAACCTTCCGCAAACTAGGCCTATAATTATTTTTTCGCGAATATTTAAAAAAAGCATTTTTAGTCGACGTATGGTACGTCCACTTGACATCCAACAGACAATTTTAGTCGACGTATGGTACGTCCATTAGGCGTTTAAGGGTTAATATACAGTATTATCAATCTAACTTTCTTTCCTCTATTTTATCAGTACATAACCATAATCTCCTTAACTTTTTAACTTATTAATAATAAATTTTCCCCTTCCCACTGGTTCTCTAAAATTACCAATAATTTAACATGGCCTATCTGCAGGTCAGAAAACCAAACAATAAAAAATTACAGTGCAAATGTAGTGCTGGTAAAATTATCAAAAATACTGACATCAATAAGAATATATCACTATTATAATAACAATAATGTAAGACAAACACCATCTGCTTCTTGGAATGTCAATTACATCCAGTTGCATATTGTACAGCATGTACAGTCTGGGAAATGATTCCTTTTACCCCCTGCATTCATTAGACACACTAAATGGCAACGGCGCTTTGGTTTATGTAGTATAAACTGTTGAATATATGAATGAATTCTTTTGTCTCAAAGGCAAGCCTTATTAGTAGAGACATTTCCTTAACTGTTAGTATATATTCACTTGATTACTTCAAAAGAAACAAAATGACCTGACAAATAAAAAAGTTTACGAACAAACTACAACACGATTCACGGTTTTATACGTGATTTTTTATGATTATATAAGACGTTGTATCAGAGGGAAATTACGTAATGTAATATCATCATACACTTGCGTTTGGCACTTGAGACTGACATAGGAAATAGTGGTGGAGGGACAGGGGGTGAGGGTACGGGAAGAGGGAAGAGTTGCTTGTAAGGTAGAGACGATGAACTATCGAAGCATGTATAGCTTCATTAACGCTTTTTCTCCTAACTCCTAAATCTTTTGAAGCTAGTTCTGATTTCCCATTAAAACGATAAATAATGTAGCTACAACGACTGAAAATGTTGTGTTAATTCTGTCAAACTTTATAATAAAAGTGTAGTTTTCTTATTAAATTTCTTATTAGTAGTATGCATTAGGATAAATTCGGTTATCAAATACCATAACCTTGACCAGTCCCGTTCAAATGTTTCTGAACACAACTAGCTACATTAGAGTTCAAATATTTACATAGAATGTCAAATGAATGATTGGACGTAAGGTTGCCTTTGATTGGCTGATTACAGCCAGCTATTTTCCTTCGAATATGATCTATTCTGCGCTGAAAATTTAGTCAAATTTGTGTAATTCAATCGAACAGCAGAGGAAAAGTAGTTCTATCTTGAACAGCCAACCGTTCTGTATAACGTTATCAGAAAAGAATCAAATTTTTTTGTGCGAATAAGTATGAATAAAATGATTGGAAATACTGAATTCCCAACAGATACACAGGAGTTTGGAGATGATACTAATGCAAAAACAGAGATATTTGAATTAATAAAAATTCCATGTAATATATTGGCGATGCTGATAGGAATTCTATTTTTAGACATATTTTGTAGCAGTTGTTGGATACCATTTTTTACAGCTCATTCGTTGTGGCTAAGAATATAGGATATCTACCCAAGAAGAAGGGCCAAGAGAGGTTGGCTAAGAACGAAGTTTCCTTTCCAACGACTGCTGCTGAGATCACTTGGACAACTTGTCATATGGAGTTATTTTTACTATTAACATTATCTTATTAGGATACAGTTTTAATCATAATTTATCAGCCAATTACTGTTGCTAAACGCTCTTTTACTTTCAAATTATACTTGGTTAATATTCTTTATAGCATGGATACTTGGATATAGAATGCATATTTTTTTTGTTTACCATATACAAAAATTCTATAGTAGCCTATAATAAAATAAGCTTTGTCTATTTTCATTGTTGCACGCAAATTTCACGTCTTTAGTTCTTGGCTAAGACAAAATAAATATCCTTTTAAATACAAAAAAATCATAAAAAACAATATGTTATTCACACAAACTATATATATACTCTCACATATTTTCATTCGTCCCTTTTAGCCTGCTAGATAGGGAATTAAAATTAAGGAGAAATTCACTTCTCAGTTAAATTCTAGGTTTAGTTTGGTGGCGGGAAGGAAGAAATTGCCAAGATTTGAACCCACATAGGACTAAAAGTCTAACCCGCCCAGGTGACCACAATACCATTCCTTGGGCCCCCATCACGTGATTTGTGGGGTCAAGTAGTTGTTAGTGAATAGGGGCGAAACCGGGTTGTAGGTAGGCTATGATCCTAACTCTTCAGTCCTTAACTATAAGACCTATTTTTCCCTACAACCTTTTGCTGGCTGTGTGACTTCTTGCAGATGGCCGATGCCCTGGGATTGGGAGCAAACAACAAGGGGGCAGCCAAGTCTTGGACGCCACAGCATTCTGTACCCAGTCACCGACATGTCGAGTGACAGCCCTATTAGTCCGGGAGCTAGCAAGGAGTTATAACACATCTCGAGTACAAAAGGTTTGAATGTCATAATCGTTAGTATATCTCTAGGAGGCACCAGTATGGCGATTCTTAAGTTTTGAATTTGGTGCGTTATATAGGGGGCGCTTCTTGAACGCCCCCCAAAATGAGCTTTGAATCACATTCTGGAGTACATTGACCAGACTGGTGTCAAAAGTTACGGTTTGGAAGCCTGATTACAAATGAAGTGTTCTTAAATACCAAATTTGGTGCAAAACCCATTTAAGAATGGCCTAAGATGGCGCTATTGTGAAGTTTATATCACATGTTGAGTACATGGCTCAAACTTGGTAGTATTATCCACTAGAACCTACAGATCAAGAATTGATAATTCTTAAGTGATGAATTTGGTGCAAACCTTGTTTAAGAACGGCCTAAAGGCAGCGCTAATGACATTCCATGTTAAGTGTAATTAGATAAGAGTAGGTACTCACAATAGAAACCCAACATTAATTAGTCAGTAATATGTACGTACAGTATATAAAATATAGTGAATAATGTATGTGTATTTGTACTATATTATATACATTTATACTGAAAATTAACTTCGGGAGTAACAGCTATACCCCCCCGGCTGCCCGGCATGCTGGAGAAGACGAGTCAAGATGCCTTCAGTCCAGTGTTGCCAGATGTCCTGATTTATCAGGATTTCTCCTGATTTTTTCACTGTGGTCCTGAAATCCTGATAAATTTCCAGAAAGGAGGGAAAATCCTGATTTTTTACCTAATTCAGAGTAAAAACAGCACAAACACCCAATAACTTGTTAATCAACCCAAATAATAGTACTATTACAAGAAAGATCATCACAACCAAACTTGTTACAACGTGTATTCTTCATAGCGTCTCGCTGTTTTGACAGAAACTGAGGTCATTGCTACTGGCTCCTTGAATGGCCTGATATCAGGAAAACACTTCAATAGATGCAAGAGAATCCACCCTCTGCTTGCACTCGCATTTGAAGTACTGCACTTCAAGGCATTTCTGCATACATGTGATTTTGAAGAAGAGATGCACAACCTGATGTCCCAGGTGCCAACCTGTTCAAACCAAGGATCAGATCAAGACCTCAATCTAGTGATCGGAACAGAACTCTTCAGGACCTGCGTCAGGCAATATGAGGAGTACACACAAGCAACCCTTTCAGGAGTCCATGGGGTCACTGCACAGTTTTGGATGATGTACATTCGATACATCAAAATCTTTCACAGGCTGGAACGAGCAATCCGAACCAATGACCTTGGTTTATTCATTAGTACCCTGACGCCAATTATTGATCTCTTCTTCGCCACTGCCCAGATCAACTATGCACGGTGGCTGACCAAGTACCAACTGGACTTGATGAATGTTGATATCACCCATCCTGGGCTGAGAGCTATCCTGAATAGTGGTTGTTTCAGTGTGAGGAGAACGGATCATGATTTCAGTAGGATTCCAGTTGACCTGACCCTGGAGCACACGATCAATGCAGATGCTGCATCTCGTCTGACAGGCATTACCAGCTTCACCAATGACTACTCAGCCAGACTCAGATGGATGATTACCAAAGCTACAAGAGCCTCCTTTATTACACGTCTTCAAGAGATGACTGGGCTGATTACAAAAGAGGATATTAGCTGAAGTACGCCCAAGAAGAACTGAAAGGGATAATGAAGACCTTCAGAAGATTATCCAACAGATTTGCAACACCAATAATCCTTTTCAGCAAAATCTTGCTCCAGAAACATTGTACATCAGCACTGGAAAGGGTGCCAGTGAAGATGTCAGGAAAAGCTTACTTGGAGTACCTACCAAAGGGAAAGAAAGACATCAGCAATTCATTGAATCATGCGTGAAAAACCCCATGAACTTCGAAAGACCAATCAAGAAAGAAAAACTCATAACATTTGAAGATGGATGTGCAAAGAATCGCCGGGCAAGAAACAATGTAGTGGCAGCCCTCATAGGTACACGTAATCCGATGGGTCGACTCCTTGTTCTAGCAACCAAGAGGAAGCTTGATATGAAACATGTTCTGCAATATCCACTCACTCCAGTACCACTGTCTATGGCGAGTCCAGATGAAGTTATGGCGAAGACAAATAAGAGTGCATTGTTTGGGATTCTGGAAGACCGAGTGAAAGATCATGGTAAACCAACAACCATAAATTCGTACATTATAGATGGACAATTCCTTCTGCACAGCATGCCAGGAAACCTGCCCCAAACCTATGGGGGACTTGCAAGGAGCATTCTTCTTCAGTGCCTTCAAAGCCAAGCCAAGTCTGTCCACATTATCTTTGATGACTATCCACAGCCATCCATAAAGGACTCTGAAAGAGATAGGAGAAAAGCTGACGGCAGAACTTTTGTCATCACTGGGCCTGAGCAGAGACGAGTTCCAAGAGACCTTAATGATGCTCTCAAGTCTAGGTCATTCAAAAAACAGCTACCAGAGTTTCTCGCAGTGAATGGCAGCATCCCTGCCATATAGACATTCTTGGTCAACATGAAGTAATTTTAGATGTTCCAGGTGAGTGCTACCACTTCAAAGTTCAGGACAGAATGATACAACGAACAACTGTTCAGGATTTACACAACAACCCTGAGGAGGCTGACACAAAAATCTGCCTTCATTCACTCTTCAATGACGATGCCAACAGCAACATTGTAGTCAGAGCATCCGACACAGATATAGCTGTGATACTCCTGTGCCACTGCAACAAGTTCCAGGGCAAACTTTGGATGGATGTTGGAACTGCAGCAAATAACAACCGCCGGTTCATAAATCTGACTGCAATTCATCATGAACTTGGACCAGGGCTTTGCGCTGCGTTGCCTGCTTTTCACGCCTTTACTGGATCAGATTACACCTCATCCTTTGTAAGAAAAGGCAAAGTACGACCATTCCAGCTGCTTGAAAAAACACCTGACTACCAGCGTGCTTTCACAGATATGACATGGCCTGCACTTGTTTCTAATGCAACCAAAGCAACCCTTTCCGATTCACTGCAGAAATCTATGGTGCGAAAAAATCTACAAGCCTTGGTGACCTCAGGTTTCAGAGTTCATGAAGACCTGTGGACCGAAGAGAGGAAAGAATTTGCTTTCCAACTTGATTGGCATTGATGCCAGTGGGCTTGCACCATGTGAGGATGAGGTCAATGCCCACATAAAGTGAGCATCATTCGTTGCAAAGATGTGGGCGGCTGCAGATAAACAAGATCTCGACCAGCACCCAACAGAAGAAAATGGCTGGCAATTACTAGATGGTGAGTACAAACCCATTTGGCTCTATGAAGAGCAGCTCCCAGAAAGTCTTGTCCCGGAAGAATCGGAACTTCAAGAAATAGAGGAAGAGGCAGAAGCTGATATGCAGGTTGCATCATCTGATGAAGAGAATGGTTCTGATGAGGATGACTAGACTCGAACTAAGAAGGATCAGAAAATATTCATTAGGCTACATACACACAGTACTCATCACCAGATCAGCACAAATTATGACATACGTACTTTGCAGAATTTATTTTATGTATATTATCCACAACCATTAGTTAGCTATGCCCAGCAGAAGATATCTTTCATGAAGATATGCTGGAGACTAAATTTTCTAATACTGTTTGAATTTTGTAATACTTCATATCTGATTAGTTTTGATGTTTTAATGTAGGGATGGAATATATTGTCAATTTAATAAATGAGTTTTGCACAAATATTATCATTTAAGAACTACCTTTCCTTGATCAGTAAGGTCCAAAGTATGGTTCCACGGTCCACCAAGTTTCATTCATGTACTTAAGACTTGACATAGATTAGTCATACGTTAAGCCTTTAGGCCGTTCTTAAATAAGGTTTGCACCAAATTCATCACTTAAGAATTATCAATTCTGATCTGTAGGTTCTAGTGGATAATACTACCAAGTTTGAGCCATGTACTCAACATGTGATATAAACTTCACAATAGCGCCATCTTAGGCCATTCTTAAATGGATTTTGCACCAAATTTGGTATTTAAGAACACTTCATTTGTAATCAGGCTTCCAAACCGTAACTTTTGACACCAGTCTGGTCAATGTACTCAGAATGTGATTCAAAGCTCATTTTGGGGGCGTTCAAGAAGCGCCCCCTATATAACGCACCAAATTCAAAACTTAAGAATCGCCATACTGGTGCCTCCTAGAGATATACTAACGATTATGACATTCAAACCTTTTGTACTCGAGATGTGTTATAACTCCTTGCTAGCTCCCGGAATATATGTCTTCCTTCCACTGGCGTAGACTAACCGACTCTGGAGGCCGAGACCCACACAAGCTAATGAGCTCAAGCACCAAAGGTATCAGGTATGTCCAGAGCATTTAGTCCCATGCCAGTTACTGTTTCTCTTCGTGAATTTCTCTCTATTATTTTCCGAATTTCCAACTTTTATTCTCTTAACCAAAGCCCCCTTTGTTCAATCAAAACTACTAACAAAGCAGCCCATGATTTGCCCACATGACTTATCCTAAGCTCCAATTACATCCAATCAGTGATCAGAATTAGATTCCTCCCACCATAGTGTTAACCAAAGGCTAAGTAACTCTAAATGACCAATTTCCTCCATGTTGTATATTTAAGTTTCAAGAGAGAGAAATTCCTTGATTTGGAATGCTAACTTGGATTTCTCTTCCAGGAATCCTGTTACTCTGCTCCCACGCTGTCGAACCCAGCCTTGTGAATTAGTTAAACTTAGAAGAACTGCCATTTCTGATAAGCCAGAGAGTCTGACACGCAGTCCCTCTCCCATTGTGCACAAGAGCCAGCCCTTTGCAACTCATTCAACCAACATCAACCGCTTCCTATTTCAAAGACAGGCTATTCATGGTCTAATAGTGTTTCACATTTTATTTGATTACCTGCTGGATCATCAGTTTTGAGATTAATTTCATGACTGCTTCACTTGTAAATAAATTCATCTTAACGTACTTGTGAATCGTTCCCCATGGCGACCTTCCAATACCTGATTTAATTCTGATGATTAACGTAAGTCTCAACCACTTCCCATTCATTTTTATTACATTCTGTGTGCTCTCTGTTGGCCCTTGAAGGCTCTCCATGAAAAAACCCCATTACATTCTTCCAACAGATCCCAGAACATAAGAATATATATATATATATATATATATATATATATATATATATATATATATATATATATATATATATATATATATATATATATATATTTTGACAGAGGAAAAATCTATTTCTGAGGAAGGTCCCGTGTCACCCGGTGAAATTCCATTACAGCACGAATTTCTAGGTATAACAATGCTAGATATACCAGAGAAAAAGAGCTTTCAGGAAAGCTGGGGTTACTACCCCAGTCGACCGTCTCTTTTAGAAGACGTCGGTATAATGAAGGGTGAGTGAAATACCACTACCACGGAAATATACTGAAAGATCTCTCCTTATCAAAACTCCCCCGTAAAAGAGCGGTGAGCCGTTACAGCTCCCACACTCAACACCCGCCAGGACAGCGACACCAGCGCCACCTACTTCATTCCATGCTAGCACTAACCCCAGACTTGGCATGTGCAAAAAAAGGGAGGGAGTACTAGACTGACAGGGAGGGTCACCGGGTGACACGGGACCTTCCTCAGAAATAGATTTTTCCTCTGTCAAAATCCCTTTTCTGAGTTCAGTCCCGTGTCAGCCGGTGAAATAGTGATAGAGAATCATGCCAAGACTGCTACTACTGGAAAACAAGGGGGTAACCTGAAGAAAAGGCAAAATTGTAACAAAATAATTTTAATTAAAGAATCTCTTCCATGAAGCAAGAATACTTAAAAGTAAGGCAACTTAATTTTAAGGCACACCAAAAAACTTAACACTACAAAACACTGGAGGTCTCCTGACTGATGGGAGAAAACCTCAAAAATCTTAAAATTACTTAAAAGTAGTGAAACATGAAATGTGCACAGAACAAGAAAAA
This sequence comes from Macrobrachium rosenbergii, assembly GCF_040412425.1. NCBI lineage: Eukaryota > Metazoa > Arthropoda > Malacostraca > Decapoda > Palaemonidae > Macrobrachium > Macrobrachium rosenbergii. Next base: position 19,292,354 of record NC_089795.1, on the reverse strand, counting down.
CAACTTTAAAACTATATATGTAAACTTAGGCTTAAACATGTAAGAGGCAAGACTAATGAAAATAACACACGCAAATATCCGGGGTGCGTGGAGCCAACAAAAACAGTCCAGTACCCATAAACGAAACAATTATGGCTAATCAGGTTACAGTTTTCCATCATAAAAACAAACATATCAATATGAAGAGCTAGGCAGTGAGGCAAAACTACCAGGAAAACAAGCAGAGAAGCAAATGAGGTAGGCGGGGGGGGAAAAGGAAAGGATATAATTATTTAATGTGGGGAGATGACACTTCCCACTGCTACAGTAGAATATTTCAGGGCTTGAGTGATTTTAAATAGTGGCGTTTAAACACTAGAGGTGACTTCAACCCGTATATTTTGATAACTCTGAGAAGTCCATATTATGAAAATAATTAGTAGAAGTAGCCACTGCTCGAATATCATGAACTTTAGGAACTGAGTCTGGGTTGGCTTGTTTAATGAAATACAGAATCTGTTGTCTTATACCATTAAGGGAAAGAGTACCACCTTTCTCCCTGATAAAAAGAGGACCCGACTTACTCTGTGGAGTTCTTGAGAGATAAGATTTAAGTGTATGGACTGGACATAAAGATTGATCTTGAGGAAGGGGCACCACCTTCCAGGGAGACCACCTGTCCTGTGGGTCTTCGTTTTTAGCTAAAAAACTAGGGTCAGGGGAGAGGAGGACTTCTCCGGATGGGAGAAAGTTAACAAAATTATCACCTCTAGTGAGAGCTGACAGCTCTGAAATTCTAGCACCTGAAGCCAAACTAAGTAAAAATAAGGTTTTCCTTAACAGATCTTGATAAGAGCAATTTAAGTTATCCAACTCTGACGCTAATTTAAGGACGTCATTGAGAAACCAAGTAACCGAATGTGGACGTGATACTGGTCTCAGACGAGCGCATGCTCTGGGGATGGATGAAAAATAAGAATCTGTAAGGTCAATTTTAAAGCCGTGAAATACTTTCTTCAATGCCGACTTGACTGTGGTAATAGTGGCCGGAGCCAGGCCTTTCTCAAACAGTGACCTAAAGAAGGAAACTCCTAAATTAGTCGTCATAATTTTGGCTTCAGAAGCTTTCAGGAAGGAGGCTAACTTCTTGACTGCTGAGTCATATTGCCTAATAGTAGAATCTCTTTTATCTGATTCTAAAAACAGAGTGTTGACAGGGTCAATGTTTGCTCCTTTTGAGCTGCGAACTTTATAAAGTCCATAAAGCTAGGGCATCTTGAATCCTTGAGGAAGCTGACACAGTCTTGGTTTGTACTGTCTGGGTCAGAATGGGCTTGGGAATCCAAAGACTCCAAGCCCAGTTCCTGAAGGAGAGGGAACCAATTGCTCTTCGGCCAATAGGGGGCTACCAGAGCTGGTTGACCTTTGAATGTCCTTAGTTTGTGTAAAACTTTCAGCAGCAAATTTATTGGAGGGAACAGATAAATTCTCTCCCAATTGTTCCAATCTACTGTCATTGCGTCTGTGGCGAACGCCTGAGGGTCCAGGTTGGGGGCTACGTAACAGGGGAGCTTGAAGTTGCTCTCTGTTGCGAACAGATCCACTTGGAGTCCCGGGACCCGGCGGCAAATCCACTGAAAAGATTCCGCGTCCAGGGACCACTCCGTCTCCAACGGAGCAGTCCTGGACAGGGAATCCGCCACCACGTTCCGGACACCTGCCAGGTGGGTGGCTGACAGGTGCCAACCGTGCTTGTTCGCCAGGGAGAAGATAGCTACCATTACTTGGTTTACTCGACCTGATTTGGAGCCGCCCCTGTTGATGCAATGAACCACCACTGCGCTGTCTAACACCAACCTGATATGAATCCGATTGGGAGGGCGGATTTTCTTCAGCGTCAGAAAGACCGCCATGGCTTCCAGGGTGTTTATATGGAACTGCTGAAACATTGTGGACCACGTTCCTGTACTTTTGTTTTGGTGAATATCCCCCAGCCGCAGAGAAGCGCCTGTGTGGATAACTAGTGCCGGAGGGGGAAACTGAAGTGGGACTGTTTTGGACAGGCCCTTGACTGTGGTCCAAGGCCGCAGCCTTGTCTTTAAGATCCGAGGGATAGAGGAGACCCTGTCCCTGAGCTTGGTGTTTGCTCGGCTCCGCCACACCCTGTTTATGTCCTTTAACTTGGCTTTCAAGAGCAGGTCTGTTACTGAAGCAAATTGGAGAGACCCGAGGACCCTTTCCTGGGACCGGCGGGATGCTGACTGATTTTTGAGAAACCTCTTGGTGAGAGACGCTATCTCTTTCCTCTTGGAAGGAGGGAGAGACAACGTGTGGGAGGACAGGTCCCACTGAAGACCCAGCCATTGAAACCGAGACTGGAGTCAGGCGGGACTTCTCCCTGTTCAGCTGAAAACCCAATGACTCTAGGAAATTGGTGACTATGGACGTGGCTTTCTGACACTCCGGCACAGTTGGAGCCCAGATTATCCAGTCGTCCAGGTACGCTGCTAGGGAGATTCCTTGGGACCGGAGCTGCTGTACTACCGTATCCGCCAGCTTGGTGAATATCCTGGGTGCAATGTTCAGACCGAAGGGCATGACCCTGAAGGAGTAGGCTTGGTTCCCGAGTCTGAAACCGAGGAACTGAGAGAAGTTCCGCGCAACTGGGACGTGATAATAAGCGCCTGAAAGATCGATAGAGGTGGTGACGGCTCCACGCCGAAGTAGAGTCCGGACCTGAGCTACCGTAAGCATGCGAAAACTTGTCGCATTTTATGTAGAGATTTAGACGCGACAGATCCAGGATCACTCTTAGCTGATCGGAGCCTTTTTGGGAACAGTGAATAGCCTGCCTTGAAATTTTAGGTGCCTTGCTTTCTTTATTGCTCGTTTGTTGAGCAATCCTTTTACATAATCCTGTAGGATTGATGTGGGTGGCTGGTAAAATCTGTTTGGAGGGGAGGATTCTTGATCCAACTCCACCCCAGTCCCTTGGACACAATGCTGTGTGCCCAAGGGCTGAAGGTCCATTGGTCCCTGAACCAATACAGGCGACCGCCTACCTGCGTTTTCTCAGTGGGAGGGAGCGGGTTTGTTCCCCACTACCACGTCCTCTCCCCTTGGGGTGGTGTTAGATTTTCCTCTGTAGGGGCCTTGCCCCTTCCTCCCCTTGCCACCCTGTTGAGGCCGTGAAAAAAATCCACGGCCTTCATATGTAGGGTTGTATGCTGGTGAGGATACATAGGAGGGCGCCGCTGGTTGAACCAAAACATACTGCTGGGGTTGGGACTTAGAGGTAGATGGCTGGGCCACTGCCGAGACCGGGACGGCTTGAACCATCGCCTGATGAGGCCTCTTATGTCTCCTGAACCTTTTTCCTCCTCTCGTCTGGGGGCCGGCCGATTCTGGGGTCTTGCGCTTATAAGTGGGAATTCCCCACCAAGTGCGAAGACTCTGATTGGCCCGTGTAGCTTCGGACATGACGGATGTAACCTCTCCTTCAGGGAAGAGGTTAGGTCCCCAGATTGAACTTTTAATGAGCTTGTTAGGCTCGTGGCGGATTGTGGACTGGTCAGCAAAAATAAATTTTCTACATTCCAGCCTAGCCATAACAAACTCATGCAAGTCTAACTGGAAGGTCGCCAGGAAAGACTTAGCCAGGACCTGGAAAAAGGGCTCGTCCGAGCCGGAGACGGCAGTAGCCTCGGTAAGACAGCCGGAGCTCAAGGACCGGGCTAACTTAGTCCGGGTCTCAAACTCCGCCTTTAACAATGATTCCGGCAGCTTAGGGAGTTGCTCGCTAAACTGCGTGGAAGCGCAAAGAGGGTCCAGCTTACCTACAGTGAAAGTGGACGGGGCGCCCACCCAGAACTCGTTACTTCCTGGGAATACCAGGGAAGTAGGGTCTGTTTCCCTCAATTGAGGAAAGGGGTTCCCATCGAGGCATGCTCGGGTCGTGGCCAGAGCAATTTTGTCCATACAAGGAGTGGGAAGATCTTCACCTAGGGTGAACATCGTGAAATTGCCCTTGAAAGGGGTCAATTTTGTGTTCACTGCCTGCCACTCCGTCAGAGTGCGCAGGAGAGCCGACTGGGCTTGGTCTCTAGGGATGATGACAGTTTCCTAGGAACCTTGTTCTGACCAATCCAGGCTTCTTCGGTAAGCCTCACGGCCAGGATAAGGGGGCAAGAGATCGGGGGGGAAGAACTCCAACTCCTCCAACCGTCTCGTGCCCAGACCGTCTAAGGTGAGTTTGCCATCATGTTGGATGGCCCGGAGTGCGAACCGCCAAGGGTTTCCGACATCAAACGGCGGGAGGTCCGCAGTGTCGGGGATAGAGTACTGCGGTTCGGCTTTAGGTTGGCGAGCCAAACCTTCCAGTACACTGTCATAAGTGGCAAACTTTTCTGAGATCTTCTCAAATCTCGAGTCTAGATCCTGCGTGAACTGTTTGTACAGTTCAGTGGCCAGGGCTTGTGCGTCAAAAAGAGGCTGGGGAGGAGGGCTTGGTTTTGCCGCCCTCTTACTCGCGCCCTTGCCGGAGGAGCTAGACTTACTCCCGGAGGCTACCGGTCCTGGGACCTTAGCCTTCGACGGGGGGAAGGGCAATGCCTTCTTAGAAGTCGAGGACTTATAGCCCTTCGCCTTCCATGAAGTCTTCAACTTGGGGATAGCAGACGGAGCTCTATCACCCAAAGAAGAAGACTTCACAAAACCTGAAAAAGATGACATAGATGAATCAGGGGAGTTAAACAAAGAGGGGCCCGCCCCAACCTCCTCACTTACCTCTCCACTTACCACCTGGTCCTGCTCCGTATTCATAGGTTCCAAGTCGAGATTTAGTGCGGCAACATCCTCCGAGACCTCGGCGTACAAAATGTCCACTTGAGGTGGCTGGGTCGCATCGAGGATCTGCTGGATAATAGGGGTGGCAAGTTCTTCCGGAACTGCTGCGGCCACCCGTGCGCCGGGGTAAAGCAGGTCCCTCAACCTGGCGTCGAGGACGTAGGGCTTCCCCGACGGAACATTTCTGCCGAACCCAGCCACCCAGGCCCGGAGGGATTCCAAGGCAGACTTCTTGGAATTTTCATCCGCCTGCAAGGAAACCTGTGGTTAGTCAGGAATGCAAAGACCGACGGAAGATATAACCAACGTAACGTATGAGGAGCATGGACCGGAGGAAAGAAGACTTTCACTTACCGACTCGTCTTGGATGGTTGAGGAGAGAGCGAAGCAAACCTCACAGCCATCGGGGTGCCAAACAACCAGGTCGTCTAGCCGGACCGCACAACCAGCGTGGGTCCGGCACACTCGTGCCCGTAGGGTTGTTGAAGGGAGGCGGTACACCCCCGCTCCCCACAACGAACAGTCTGTAAAGGTAACAGTACATGAACCTCACACTCTAAGCAAAATAAAGCCGGCAAGGCCGGAAACTCAACTACAACCGAATACTCCGGTGTAGAAGAACTACCAATTTAAAATGGGCCAATAAGCTTTAAATGCATCGAGCGGAAGTTTAAGATTCATACCCGGAGGACTCGGGAACGAAGGAACGAAAACCAGGAACCAACCATAAGGGCTGCCAGAAAATTAACGGCGGAGCCCCAGGTGTGGGACCGAATCACGTATATGGTAAAACAAAATAATAATAATAACAACAATAAACAAAATTAATAATGATGGTAACCCTCCGAGGTCTGTATGCTAGCATTACATGGAACCATCTCACACCTATCTCCCGCCGGAGAAGCGAATGGGTAAAGGAACAATGTTCATAATATACGGCAGGGCCACACCTAAACCCAAACTTCAGAGTCCGATGGGGAGACGAGAGGCGAGACAGGATCCGAACACGCCGAGCAAACGAACCACCCACCCCACCACAGCGAAGTTGGGGACGACATGGGAGGGAGCCAATCTCTCAACCAATAGGAGAAGTCCCTGACTCGGAGAAAACGCCATCTAGCGTCACCCGCACGAGTCGCAAGGCTGAGGGGGGGGTAGTGGAGAGGAGTAGGCTACCAGAAGGGGAGAGGAGACAAGGAGAACATGATACCCGCTCAACTGCAACCTTCCTTCCCAAGGAACTTGGAAGGGAAGCCTACTCCAGGGAGCTACACAGCCCAAAGCCCAACATCTCCTAGGCGTAGCCTAATAAATCCAAACCTAGCATAGGTTAGGAGGAGAGAGGGGTGCAAAAGGAGAGGAGTAACGAACAGGGAGAGAAATTTTGTGCCGAGAGCCAGCAGGGAACGAGCAGGGAATAAGAAGGCGACTAGCCTAGAGGAACACGTCCAAAGAACTCGATTCCTCCGAAATTGGGGAAGAGGACTAAGGGGCTCACTCTGACCCACAAACGGACCCTGAGGAACAGCAACAAAACTCCCTCAACCTGATCTCCCACACTCCAGGGCAAGGGATGGAGCCTACACTACGACCATCATACAAAAACAAGAAAATAAAATTACGTTCACAGGAAGTGTAGCCTACCTCGAGAGTAATTCAAAATATTTATTAAGCTCATCAGAGGCAAACTACACAACCAAAAACAAATAAAACTAAAAACATTAACCCAAATTAAGAGCACCATCTTCAAGAATAACATAATAGCCTATGAGACTAAATGAAAAGGAACCCGACCTGGTGGGGGGGGACAGGATGGGGCAACTCCCTATGCAAAACAAAAACTAAAGTGGAGGGAGAGCCACCGCACGGAACCACCAGGAAGGAATTCAAGGGCAAAAATCTAAATATATATAGCGACTGGGAGAAAACTCCGACCGAAAGAACAGAAGGAGTCGCCTCATTTTTCCATGGCTGATAGGGGACGCCGTGGCATCATACGAAGAACCCAATATTTATGAAAATACGAGACCAAAACAGCCAACAATAGATCAAAAGCCCCACAAGAAGATGGTACTTAACTTAGAGATGGAAAAGGTGCTCGAAGCCATCGTAGATGAAGAAAAATAAATCCAAAATAGGGACGAGCACACAAAAGAAGCGAACGTATCACGTGCTAGAAAATGGAATGAAGTAGGTGGCGCTGGTGTCGCCGTCCTGGCGGGTGTTGAGTGTGGGAGCTGTAACGGCTCACCGCTCTTTTACGGGAGTTTTGATAAGGAGAGATCTTTCGAGTATATTTCCGTGGTAGTGGTATTTCACTCACCCTTCATTATACCGACGTCTTCTAAAAGACGGTCGACTGGGGGTAGTAACCCCAGCTTTCCTGAAAGCTCTTTTTCTCTGGTATATCTAGCATTGTTATACCTAGAAATTCGTGCTGTAATGGAATTTCACCGGCTGACACGGGACTGAACTCAGAAATATATATATATATATATATATATATATATATATATATATATATATATATATATATATATATATATATATATATATATATATATATATATATATATATATATATATATATATATATATATATATATATATATATATATATATATATATATATATATATATATATATATATATATATATATATATATATATATATATATATATATATATATATATATATATATATATATATATATATATATATATGTATATATATATATATATATATATATATATATATATATATATATATATATATAACATATATATATATTATATATATATATATATATATATATATATATATATATATATATATATATATATATATATATATATATATATAATATATATATATAATATAATATATATATATATATATATATATATATATATATATATATATATATATAATATATATATATATATATATATATATATATATATATATATATATATATATATATATATATATATAATATATATATATATATAATATATATATATATATAATATATATATATATATATATATATATATATATATATATATATATATATATATATATATATATATATATATATATATATATATATATATATATATATATATATATATATATATATATATATATATATATATATATATATATATATATATATATATATATATATATATATATATATATATATATATATATATATATATATATATATATATATATATATATATATATATATATATATATATATATATATATATATATATATATATATATATATATATATATATATATATATATATATATATATATATATATATATATATATATATATATATATATATATATATATATATATATATATATGCATGCATGCATGCATGCATGCATACATACATACATACATACATACATACATACATACATACATACATACATACATACATATATATATATATATATATATATATATATATATATATATATATATATATATATATATATATATATATATATATATCACAGGTGACTAAGAAACAGGCCATTTTCTACATTTGTCTCATCTTTATTCCGACAAGCCAGAATATTACCTTTATTACATCTTCTGGGAATCTGTCAACAAACATCATAAAATTATAAAATAATCTTTAAAAATCTAAAAAAGCAGTAAAAAGACTAAAATTTACAATTACAAAGATATATTTAAAAGCTAAGACCACCAAATAACCTTCAGTTTAGAGAGAGGAAGACTGAATGGCACGAGAGAAAACGGAGAGAGACACGTCAACTAAGATACAGTTGGATCAAAGAGGTTTGGGTATTCAACTGGGGAACTAGCTGTTTAATGAGCAATGACTCTAGAATGGGTAGTTCATGAGGATTTTGCATTTGCCCTATAATGCAAAAACCATCTCTCTCGATATGAGTTTTGCAAACTTTTGCATGATTCCTGATATTCGAATGCTCAGGTTGGAGAGCTACTCCCTGTGCAAAAACTTATTCCGCAATGAGAATAGATTCTGACCCCTCAGTAACCTCTTCGTAGATCCCACAGAAGACCCAGAGTTACACTTTGGGCAAGTATATTTATATACTACATTAGAGGTCAAGAAGGGACTTATCTGATCTTTACACTTAAAGAAAGACCTTATGGTTAAGGGATTTTTCAGTATAAGTTTAATACGGACTGCATTATAATGACTTTGTATGATCTGGATAAAACTTTTTCTGAAGGAGTCATCATGTAAGAATGGAAACTTAGCATAAACGATTAACTTCGGTACCATGATAACTGTTTTAGTATCGTTGTAAAACTGATTTTCTGGGCTATACGACCTGTGTCACCCGGTGAAATAACCATTCAGCACTTATTTCTAGGTAAATCCATTGCTAAATCTACCAGAGAAAAAAGCTAAATGCAAAGCTGGAGTTACTACCCCCAGTGCGAGCTCCATAAAATGGAGTCATGTATATGAAAGGGTGAGATTGTCACCATCACAGGCCTCCGCCCTGTAGACATTCCCAATGTCAAAAGTCCCCCCGAGCGAGGTGCCGATACAACACCTGCACCACTCGCGGACTAACAACAAACCAGCGCCATCTGCATTCCATTTTAGCACGCGTCCTTTTCTGTTGTGTTTTGGTTGGTGCGCTCTTTTTGTGCCTTTTTTCTAGAAGTATGGCTTCATCTCAGGATGTATCTTCCACTAAGTTGAGTACCATCTCTTTCTTTTATTTTAGGCGGTTTGGGGCTTTATTTCCTCCTAATTTTATAATTAGGGGACATATAACGCCCGCCTCATTCGCCTTCCTCCCGGCCTCATGTGACCTTCAGTCTCAAAAGGGGTTCTTTGCTGGGGCTTTGCTCCCTTCCATTTATTTATGCTCTTATGTTTTTATGTATATCCTACATAATTCATATTGGTTTAATTATTTTAGTTTTGTTACCCTTCCCTGGGGAAGTGCGGGTCCTTGTCGTTTAGGCTACGAGTTTCCCCCTTGGGCCTATCCGTTTTTTAATCAGTCTTATTTGTTTTTATTTAAGGACCCTCACCGCCTCCAGCTTTTGGGTATTTTATTTGAGATGGTACAGATATGCCTATTAGTTTCATTTTATGTCTAGCGCACGGATGATTGAGATATTTACGGATTTTGTTCGTTGTTATTTTTAGTGAAGGTCGGCCATTTTCCCTCCACGCTCATATCGCGTTGGGTTTGGTTCACCCTTCTACATGTGTCATTTATATTGATTTTATTATTTATTTTACGTTTTTGTGAGGTTAACTTCTATAGGCTAGTCTGTTAGATACCGTGTTCCCTCCTGAGCTAACCTCCCTGGCCGCTGGGCGGCTATGTTAGGTTAGCCTAGGAAGTTAGGCTATTGGCGGTTCTGCTCCCTTCCTTTGGAAGGAGAGGTTAGGTGTGTAGGAGGGTCTCATGTTATGCACTTCCCTGATGTTTTGTTGGTTTGGATGGAGGTGTTAGGCCTGCGTTTTCCTCCCTCTCCCTATTTCGGCCTTTCCGTTTGGACTCCTGAGTCCTAGTAAGGTTAAGCGAGGGTATCTTACTCGTAGCCTACCCTTGTCCAAGCCACAGATTTCGGGACAGCATTCCAGCTTCATGTGTATTCCCCCTCTCCTACCACCTTCTCCCTCTCCTCCCTGCTCTTTCCCCCCTTGGTTTGTTTTTGCATACTTCGTTAACTTACCAAGGCTTGAGAGCTCTTAGCCCTTACCATTCTGTTAATAGCCTACATTCCTTACCCCTTTCCCCGCATTGATTGGTTCACCCTTGTTCTCTCTACCCAGGGCTTCCAATCTTAACCGATCGGCACCCTATCGAGAACTTGTCTGGTGTCTGGGGGTGCCTCCCCACTCCTGGCCACCATACCTTGTTTACCATTCCTTGCGCTCTTTGGCCTTTGAGGGTCCCCTGCCTCTCTTTTTCCGTTAGTCGTTCGTACATGTTCGACCCCTCGGGAGAGAGAAGGGGTGGGCCTCATGGCATCCGGGGGATGCTCTCTCACTCCCTGGCCGCCGCTACGGGTCCCCTTCCATTGGCCTATCCCCCTCCCTTCCCTAGCGTCAGTGTGAATGTTTTTCCCTCAGCCAGGGTGTCGTTCTCAGAGACTCGTCACCTCACGGGAAAATATTGTACAGTAGCCAGTTAGAGTTCTCCACCTGACTGTCTTCTGTCTCATTTTCACATGTCCGCTAGTGTTTATCCTCTGTTCTATTCATTTAGAACTTTGTTTCTTTCCAGGTATCTATTTTTCCTTGACTAGTTTATTTATGTACTTTCCGCTAGGTAGTCTGGCTTTCTCGTTACCCTCCTTTCTTAATACCACTCCAGTGGGTATGGTCGGTCGGTGCTCACCACACCTCCTCCGCCGTTACTGTATCGTCGTAACGTGACTCCCCCGCCGCCTAGCGAAAACTCTTTGACTGTTTAATCTTAAGTTAACCATTCACTGTATTTATTTGTTATTTATTGACGCATGTTATTGGCGGGACATCTTGTTTCTCCGGATTAACTCCGGCGGTCCCCCCGTTTTATTTAATTTTATTTTATTTGTCATGTATAAGCTAGTTGGACCTCATCATCGTACCGGAATTTTCCAGCGGGGTTTGACCGGTCTTTTTGCATGCCCAGTCAATCTTTATTATCCTAAGACGCTACTCCGCACCCTACCCAGCGTGCCTTATTAGCATACTCATGTACCCATCCACTTACAGGTGGTGCGTTGTCAGGAGCAGGGGTGTACGGCGGTCCTCCAACAGGCGAGTGGGCATGAGGTCTGCAGGTCCCACTCCGGGTGCGCCGTCCACGTGGGGAATCTAGTCGTCTGGCACCCCGATGGTTGTGAGGTGTGCTACGCTCTTTATGAGCGGGTTCTGGATGAGTCGGTAAGCTTGAAATTTCAGTTCCGGTTCATAGTTCCCTTTGAGTTACGTCTCTTGTGGATAATTGGAAGATATCTTTTATAGTAGGAGATTTCATTAGTGACATTCTCCTTCTTTCAGGTTGACAGCAACTCCCGAGACTCTTAGCTCTTGACCCTCAAGACCTTGGTCAGCGGCTTCGGGAGAAACGTCGGGGCGGGGAAGCCTTATGTCCTTTCCAAGGAAATCTGCAGTGTACTCTTTCCCGGCGCCTGGATCTCAGCGTCAGTTTCGGACGAAGTGGCCGCCCCTTTGATCGCTGGGATCCGGGAGATGACCCAACCCACCCAGGAGGAAGTGGCCGCATGCGGAGAGGTCACGGAAGATGTTGTGGCGTTGAACCTCAATTTGGAGCCCATGAACGTAGAACTGGAGCTCCAAGCAGGTAAGGGGGTAAGTGAGGCAGGTGATTACTTGTTTAGCTCTCCTTCTTCTTCTGCTTCTGCTTCTTCTTTCAGGGGATTTGTGAAATCCTCTTGCCTTATGGACAGTGCAAGGTCTACCGTCCCTAAGGTAAAATCAATAAAGAAAAAGACCTTGAAAACCCAGAAAGTCCGCTCCGGGGTTCCCTCGAAGACGTCACGGGCTCCTAGTCCCGTGCTGTCTACGAGCAAGGCCTCTACCTCTGGGAAGGGAGCAAGAGCGAAACAGAGTAAGGAGGTTCCCCCCCCTCCTTCCTTTGATGCAGAAGCTTTTGCCGAGCTTCTTATGCAGAATCTCGACAAGAGAGTTGACGACAAGCTGTCGCAACTCTCATCTCGGCTGTCATCCTCCAACGCTTCCGTTCTTTCCCTGTCACAGCAGGTCAAGTCCCAAGGGAACTTAATCTCGGGGTTCATGCGTGGCGGAGCGGCCGCCGGATCCTTTTCTGTCCCGGACACCTCCAGCCTCCCTCCCTTCGATAAGGGGAATCCCTGGCGCCTAACCCTTTATGCTCCCCAGCATGAGGGTACCCTTACCATTGAGGGTCTAGGCACCCGCAGGTTGGAGGAACTTGAGTTCTTCCCTCCCGGTCAGGAGCCTCCTTACCCAGGTTACGGCAGACTTACGGAGGAAGCATGGATTCGGTCTGACAAGGTCCCCAAGGAGACTGTCATCTTCCCGAGGGACCAGGCTCAGTCTTCTCTGCTACGTACTCTGACGGAGTGGCAAGCAGAGAACACTAAACTTACCCCGGCCAAGGGTACGTTTACAATGTTCTCTTTGGGGGAGGCTCTCCCTACCACTTGCACTACAAAGGTGGCCTTGCTCACTAGCCAAACGAGCATGGAGGGCAAACCCCTTCCTCATCTCCGGGAGACAGATCCCACCTCTCTAGTCTTCCTCGGAGATTCTGAGTTCTGGGAGGGAGCTCCAGCCACCTTCACAGTAACTAGACTCGACCCGGACTGCGCCTCGAACCTTTTCAGCAAGCAACTCCCTAAGATTCCGGATTCGCTCCTGAAGGCTGAAGCCGAGACTAAGGACAGGCTTAGCAGGTCCTTAAATTCTCTGACTCTGGCCGAGGCAACTTCGGTGGTATACAGCGAAGACTCTCTGTTTCAGGTCCTGACAAAATCCCTCTTGGCAGGTTTTCAGCAGGAACTTCACGATTTCATCACGGCCCGGATGAGCTGCCAGAAGCACATCTTTTCGGCAGCTTCTATCCGTCATGAGCCTAACAGGCTTATGAAGAGCTCCATATGGGGAGCTAATCTCTTCCCCCAAGAAGAAGTATGGGAGCTAATCTCTTCCCCCAAGAAGAAGTAGATGCGGTCCTAGCCGAAGCGACTAGGGCCAATCATAGTCTCCGCTCTCGTTGGGGCCTTCCATATAAGCGGAAACTGACAGAGTCCGCCGGACCTCATCCCAAACCCGGGAAGAGGTTTAAGAAGTTTAAACGGCTCCCAACTAAGACTGTCTTGCAGGCTGTCCAGGTCCCCGCACCCGGTCAGCCTTCAACCTCCCATGCCCAACCTCAGCCTCAGTACGTGCTGGTTCAACCAGCCCATCAGCCCCTCGCTGCCCCCTCGTATGTCTCTTCCCCGGCTTTCAATGCTTCATATGAAAGCCACGGGGCATTTCGTTCCATCCAGAACGCAAGGGGAACCAGGGCCAGAGGTTACTTTAGAGGTAGGGCAGCACCTCGCTCCTCCTCCCGAGGAAGAGGAGGCAGAGGTTCCAGAGGAGGCAGACCATCTCCCGCCCAGTGAGATCTCTCAGGTAGGTGGGAGGTTGTACCATTTTTGGGACCAATGGAGTTTCAGTCCATGGGCCCAGAGCATAGTCTCCAAAGGCTTGGGGTGGAGTTGGAGCAGAGGTCCTCCCCCCCTAATCAGGTTTCATCAATCACTGTCCAAAGCCCTGAAGGACTTCGTGAAGGATCTATTACAAAAGAGGGCAATAAAGAAAGCGAGACATTTGAAGTTTCAAGGCAGACTGTTCAGTGTTCCAAAGAAAGGTTCCAGTCAGCAGAGAGTAATTCTAGACTTGTCCCGTCTAAATTCTTACATTCAATGCGACAAATTTCGAATGCTTACAATCTCGCAGGTTCGGACCCTACTGCCCCGTGGAGCCGTAACCACCTCTATAGATCTTTCAGACGCTTATTATCACATCCCGATTGCTAGAAGGTTCTCTCCTTATCTGGGGTTCAGACTGGGAAAACAAGCATACTGTTCAGGGTCATGCCATTCGGTCTCAATATAGCCCCCAGAATTTTCACCAAACTGGCAGATACGGTAATTCAGCAACTACGGTCTCAAGGGATCATGCTGGCCGCATACCTGGACGATTGGATAATTTGGGCACCCAACACCAGAGAATGCCGGAAAGCAACAGCCATAGTAATCGGTTTTCTGGAATCTCTAGGCTTCCAAATAAACAGGGAGAAATCCCGCCTAGTACCAGAGAGTCGCTTTCAATGGTTAGGGATCCAGTGGGACCTACGTTCACACAAATTATCTCTTCCGCCGGCCAAACGGAGAGAAATAGCCAAGGCAACCAGACAGTTCCTCAAGAACAAGAAAGCTTCCCGCCATACCCAAGAAAGAGTCTTAGGCTCTCTTCAGTTTGCTTCAGTAACGGATCCGCTTCTGAAAACCAAACTGAAAGATATAAACAGGGTATGGCGGAGCCAAACCAACGCCAGGTTCAGAGACAAGGTGTCTCTAATTCCGCCAATTTTGAAAAAGAGACTCCGGCCTTGGACAACAGTCAAGAGCTTATCGAATTCAGTACCACTCCAATTTCCTCCGGCATTAGTGATTCACACCGATGCTTCCCTAAGCGGGTGGGGAGGATACTCAACACAAGAAAGTTCAGGGACATGGTCCACTATGTTCCGCCAGTTCCATATCAATGTTCTGGAAGCAATGGCAGTCTTTCTAACCTTGAAGAAGCTACATCCAAACAGTCTGATCCATATCAGACTGGTCCTGGACAGTGCAGTGGTGGTGCATTGTATAAACAGGGGAGGTTCCAAGTCGAGCCGGATCAACCAGGTCATTCTGGCTGCTACTCATCTGGCAGGAGTTCGGAATGTCATTGCAGATTCCCTATCCAGGACAACTCCGCTGCAGTCGGAATGGTCCTTGGACAAAACATCATTCGAATGGGTTTGCAGTCAGGTCCCAGGTCTCGAAGTAGATCTCTTTGCAACAGAATACAACCACAAACTTCCCTGTTATGTGGCTCCCAACCTGGACCCTCTGGCTCACTCCACAGATGCAATGTCGATAGAATGGAACAAGTGGCGGAGGATCTATCTGTTCCCTCCGGTAAACCTGTTAATGAAAGTTCTTCACAAGCTCAGGACATTCCAAGGTCAGGTGGCTCTGGTAGCTCCCAATTGGCCAAAGAGCAACTGGTTCCCGCTTCTTCTAGAGCTGAAGCTTCGGTGCTTACAGATCCCCAATCCAAAACTGACGCAGATAGTACAAACTCAGACTGTGTCAGCTTCCTCAAGAGTTCAGAATGCCCTAGCTTTATGGATTTCATGAAGTTTGCAGCTCAGAAAGATGCTAATATTGACCCTATTAACACTTTGTTTCTAGAATCAGACAAAAGGGAATCCACTCTCAGACAATATGACTCAGCAGTTAAGAAATTAGCACTCTTCTTAAAAGAATCTGAAGCTACTGTAATGACCACGAACCTAGCAATCTCATTTTTTAGGTTATTATTTGAAAAAGGTTTTGCCTCTAGTACCATTACTACAGCCAAATCAGCTTTGATAAAGATATTTTTACATGGATTTAATATTAATTTAACGGATTCTTATTTTTCCTCAATCCCTAGAGCATGTGCTCGTTTGAGACCAGTAACCCGTCCACACACAGTTTCCTGGTTCTTAAATGACGTCCTTAAATTAGCATCAGAAACTGATAATCAGAATTGTTCATTCTTAAGTTTACTGAGGAAGACCTTATTCTTAATTAGTTTAGCTTCAGGTGCTAGAATTTCCGAACTGTCTGCCCTGTCTAGAGAGCCCAATCATATTGATTTCCTTCAATCAGGTGAAGTGTTGCTAGCCCCTCATCTTAAGTTTCTAGCTAAGAATGAAGATCCTCGAGGTAGATGGTCTCCCTGGAAGGTCGTTCCCTCCCCACAAGACCTATCACTGTGTCCGGTCTTTACTTTAAAGGCTTATTTAGACAGAACCTCTCAAATAACTTCTGGGCCTCTGTTTGTGAGGGAAGGTGGAGGAACTATTTCTATGAAGGCCATCAGACAACAGATCTTATATTTTATTAAACAAGCAAACCCAGAATCAGTTCCAAAGGTCCATGACATTAGAGCGGTGGCCACCTCCACTAATTATTTTCATCATATGAATTTTGAGGATCTTACAAAATATACAGGGTGGAAATCTCCCCTGGTTTTCAAACGCCACTATTTGAAATCTTTAGAAGCTCTGAAATTCACCACAGTGGCGGCAGGAAGCATTGTTCCTCCCTCTAATTAATTCCTTTTATATCTCTTTAACCTCGATCACTTTTCCTCCCACCTACCTGCCTCATTTATTCCCTTTACCATCACCTCCAGGTCAGGCATACTTCACAGCCTGTCTCCTGACCATGTTACATTTTGTATTTGTTCCCTGTTTTTAGCATTTAAGTACATTTTTCATGTTCTAATGTTCTCTTGTCTTGCGGGACATAGTTCCCCCACCTTATCATAGTTTATGTATTTATATATAATTTCAACTTGGATAATTAAAAATCTTTTGGAATTATAGTTTTATTTCTTTTCACAATGGTATTTTGATTCTCTGTTATTATTTCACCGGGTGACACAGGTCGTATAGCCCAGAAAAAGGATTTTGACAAAGGAAAAATCTATTTCTGGGGGGAGACCTGTGTCACCCGGTGACCCACCTCTGTTCTTCCTTTCCCCCCCTAGTTAAAATACCATTCTTAGGTGGTGGGTGCTAACATGGAATGCAGATGGCGTTGGTTTGTTGTTAGTCCGCGAGTGGTGCGGGTGTTGTATCGGCACCTCGCTCGGGGGAACTTTTGACATTGGGAATGTCTACAGGGCGGAGGCCTGTGATTGTGACAATCTCACCCTTTCATATACAAGACTCCATTTTATGGAGCTCGCACTGGGGGTAGTAACTCCAGCTTTGCATTTAGCTTTTTTCTCTGGTAGATTTAGCAATGGATTTACCTAGAAATAAGTGCTGAATGGTTATTTCACCGGGTGACACAGGTCTCCCCCAGAAATAGATTTTTCCTTTGTCAAATTCCTTTATTAAGGAAACTATGAAGCATCTTAAAAAAAAGTTTTTGAGGGAAGCAATTGTTCTTAAAATATTCCAAAAGGTAATTTATTTCCTGATTGAAGGAATGCCAATTTGATGTAATAAAAAATGCCATATGGAGTAAAGTTGACACTGAATTAAGCTTAAAATTATAAAAACATGAGCTGTAATAATTAGATCCTAAACCTGTAAAAGTTTTCTTTCTAAAAATAGAGGTGTTAAAAGAACCATTCTCTCTTGTTACAAGTACATCTAAAAAAGGTAGCTGACCATTTTCCTCTCTTTCTACTGTCAACTTAATATTGTTATGTTCAGAATTAGCGTATGCTAAAAAGGAGTCAATATCCGAGTCTGTTCTGAATAATGGAAATGTGTCATCAATATACCTTACATAAAAAATAGGGTGAAACCTAAGAGGACACTCATCAAGCATGCGCTCACCCATGGAGGACATGAAGATATTTACAAATGTCGGAACCAAAGGAGAGCCAATGGCTACACCATCTGATTGTTTAAAAAGCTTACCATAAAAAACAAAGACAGTGTCCTGCACTGCTAATTCTAAAAGAGTTTTAAAATGAGATCCTGTTGGGGAAAACTATTGACATCATATTGAGTACAGTAGAACCTTGGCTCTCGACGCTAATTCGTTCCAGAAGAAGTGTCAAGATTCAATTTTGTCGAATTCTGAGTTAATTTCTCCCATAAGAAATAACTGAAAATGGATTAATCCATTCCTGACCACCAGTCATTACCCCAACCTTGCCTTTTTATACAAAACTTTACACAAATCACAATTAAATAAGTTCAGAATTGAGATAACTTACCGTATCAGAAGCACTTTTTACATTTTTAAATGCATACTGTATCAAAAAAGTTGGCCTGTGACCAATGCGGCTGTATTACCATAGGCTAGGCTAAGTAGCCTTATAGGCACTACCAGAATGTACTGTAACAGGTACACATGAAAACTGTTGTTAATAATGATAACATTGAAAAACAAGCCATATCACATGAAATTAATAATACAGTATTTATAAACCGAATTACTGTATGTCTGTTATCATAAAATTAAGAAAAATTTCCGAAATTACGCCGAACTCGCAGCCTGTGGCAGATATAAACAAACCAGAACGCCGCCTTGGTGGTGTATCGTGGTACTAATTACATAAACATTCTGAATGTTTATGTAATTAGTACCGCGATACACCACCAGGGCGGCGCTCTGAATGTTTATGTAATTAGTACCACGATACACCACCAGGGCGGCGCTCTGGTTTGTTTATATCTGCCACAGGCTGCCGAGTTCCGACGTAATTTCGGAAATTTTTCTTAATTTTATGATAACAGACATACAGTAATTCGGTTTATAAATACTGTATTATTAATTTCATGTGATAATATGGCTTGTTTTTCAACAGCAGCAGCAGCAGCATGTGTGGGCTTTAAATGCTTTTAAATAAGCATGGGAAGAATGCCACCAACAACGCCAACTAGCGGCAGCCGCCCGAAACTTTTTTCTACAAGTATCATATGATTCATCGGGTCGGATTCCGGTTTGTTGTTTGAACTCCGACACAAAATTTACTCAACATTTCGTGTTGAAATCCGATTATTTCGAGTTCTAGTACAGTCGAGGACCGGGGTTCTACTGTAATTTATTTCCTGAACCCAATTCTATTTTTAGCAATTTTAACCATCAGACCAAAATTTGAAAGTGACCTACCATGATTTCATAGGTTCATATCATAAGAGCTTGGATCTGGATTATGTTAATTGAGAAAAGTGTCATTCATCTACAACCAATCTTAATAGTATAAATGGAATCCATCCACCCAAGGTCCCTCTGCATGGGTGTTTGAAGTAGAAGAATGGCATAGCAGGGAGCATTTAATGTATACTACGTGCATATTTCACAATAAACGCGCGGTCAATATCGCCGGGTGAAGCTGTAAGTGGATTATATAATATTATATATATACAGTGTATATATATATATATATATATATATATATATATATATATATATATATATATATATATATATATATATATATATTATTATACATATATGTGTATATATTAATTAGACAATATTTAACAAGCTATATATTTTCAGTGTTCATCCTTTGATAGAGGCTGCCTGACAGTGGTTCTTGAAGCTTCCCAGAGAGTAATGAGGAAAGAACTTGTTTTCCACGTAATGCTGGAGCAATGGCATGGCTTGGCTGTTCAATCATTAATATCATAAAAAAAATACTGGCCACATTTAAGAAAGTAGAGAGCAAAATAAATTTATGTGATGTCATTAAGAAGCAATTACATTCTCTCTCTCTCTCTCATCTTGAAAAAATGGGTTGTGGACAATGAATGTGATTTTGTAGCAATTGTATCAATATTTATTTTCAGTCACTGTAGCCACAGTATCAATTGATGAAATGGAAATTCCGCAGTAGCTTCTTAAGACTTTGGACTTACATGCAGAATCATTAACGAAGCTATGCACGGTTTGATTACACAGTTCACCGTCCCTACCCTCCAAACAACTTTTACCTCCTTCCAACATTTCACCGTCCACCTCCGTCTCTGTGTCAGTCTCAGGAGCCAAACAACACTGCATGATGATATTGCTCTACGTAAGTTCCTTCCTCTAAAGAGTTTTATATAATCCTGAGAAAAAACACTTATAAACCCATTTTTCACGTTGCAGATTGTTCACACATTATTTTTTTACCAACATATTTTAGTTTTTATGAAATAGCCTAAGTAAATATATTTTAACTGGTAAGGAGACATCCACACCAATCAGCTAATAGTATTACTACTTAACTACATAAAAGCGGCGTTGCCATTTACTATGTCTTGTGAACTCAAGGGGTAAAAGAAATAATTTCCCTGACTGTACACAAAACGTATAATCAAAATTATACAAACAAGAGCATTCACACATTTTCCAACATCTAGACCTAATTATCAGGCTTTTTGGAGATTATAAAAAAGTTCCTACTCCAAACATATTTATTTATACTCTTATATAGAACAGACTTTGAAGCAGGAAAAACCTATTTATGGTAGCCACTCTAAGTCCTCAAAGGAATTACTCTCATGGTTTCCCCATTGCTCCATAAGACAGATGAACTAATTTCAAAGAATTTTCTTATAGTTGGTGTTAGATCCCTGCTTCTGCCAGAGATTCATCTCTTTTACACAGGTTCATGGTGGTAGGTTTCTGTTTCCTAACAGTAGCAGTTATGGCTTGGACCACTGACAGATGGTCTCTTGTTTGTCACTTTTTCATAAGTTGTATTTCAAAACAGATCTTTCAGTCCGTTGGATAGATGAAGTCAGTAGTTTGCACTATGTACCTAGCAATGTTAGGCAAATAATCTTCACAGTAGTACAGACTTAAAACTCCATGTGAAGGTCACATCTCAGAAAGGAGGATGCTTAGACAACCTCCCCTCCTCCTGTCTGGGATACACAACAGACAGCAATATAATCTATTCTTTTGCCTGTTGTAGAAAAAATAAGGAACCAATTACTGCTTGGCTAATAGGGCTACTAAGCAAGTGGTTCTATTAAAAGCTAGTAGATTGTTCAAAGCTTTCAAAATCTGGGACAATGAAGGAAAAAGGTACAGTATATTGTCCTCCATTTCTTCTAGTCTTGTAGGAATGCATCTCTTTCTATTACCTGAATGTCCAGGTTCAGACACATACACTGGAAGTTGATGATTCTCACATGCGGCAAAAAGGACCACTTCCAGCTTGTGGAAGCATGTTAGCAATTACTGTACTGACTTGAGAGGAGCTCAGCGTGAGCCTAACCTCTTTATAGAAGACACTGCAGTCATAATGTCTAGGACCAACAAAATGTGTCCCTTTTGGAGGTTTTGATTTTCCAAGCTGGTGACCATCTTCCCCCTAACTGACAATCCTCCCAATGGCGTCCCCAACCTGTCAAAGAGGCATTCGTATGTATTATCACTCATACAAATGGTGGAGTCACGTCGGCCTGTTTGCCAGAGACCCCTTCCAGGTCCATGGACAGAATATCATCCCATTCTCAGATGAAGGCAATCACAAAGCATTTTCTTGGCATGTGAGAGCCAGACTGTTAAATCCTACAGTCACAATCTTAACACACACAGGTGACAGTGTACAAGCTGAGATGGTCCTAAGTCACACATGATAAAAACATTATATATGTATGTGTGACAATATGTGTGGAGCATCGGTTCATAAATTTTCCTGTTCATGAACAAATTGGTTCACAAACAGATTTTTCACTATTTTTGCATCAGTTCGTAAACAGTGTTTCATTGTACGAAACCACAAACACCCAGCAAACCCCTAAGCCAGCAAGCACACACTCAGTTGTGTTTTGGCACATCTGTCATGAACATTGTTCAACCGAGTGCTGTGTTTGTAAACATTATTTTTTGGGTCTTTTTGCTCCTAAAAAAGTGAAATGATATAGTGTAATAGGAAGCCTAACTGTATTACTGCGGAATTTAAGAAGGAAATAATAACAAAACATAAGAATGGCATTTGTGTTTTCGACACTGCCAGGCAGCACAACATGGCAAAATCACCTATCTGTACGATCTTGAAGAACAAAGAGGCAATAAAGTTGGCTGATGTGGCTAAAGGAGTGACTGTGATAATGAAGCAAAGGTCTAGTGTGATAGAGGAAGTGGAAAAAATGTTGTTAGTGTGGATAAATGAAAAACATCTGGCTGGAAATAGTGTTAGCACGGCAATAATTTGTGAAAAGGTTAGACAGTTGCACAGTGATCTGTTGGTAAAAACACAGAGTACAAGTGCTGACAGTAAAGACTTTAAAGCAAGTAAAGGGTGGTTTCAAAAATTTTGCTGACAAAGTGAAATCAAGAAATGCCTTGACAGCTGGGGCAAACACTTCCATCAACCACTCCATAAATAAAACCTGCACTACCCACGCCATGCTTCTTGCCCTCCATTACAGGCAGTTTAGCCTTCAACAATATTGTGCTTAAAGATGCTCAGATTTTTCGTGATAAACAAGTGGCTTGATCTAACAGTCACCAATTGCATTTCCAAACAATAAAATTTAAGTCTGTCCTTCATTGGCTTGTGTCCAGGCAGTGCCTTCTCCTCCTCCTCCTAGGTGATGTAAATCCTTTTTAGCATTTTCTTCCAAAATAGGCCTGTCTCATCACACTTGAACATTTGAAGAGACTTAGTTGTCATATTCGACATACTTCACAAATTTGTCCACAAACATGTCTGCAACTTTTTCATTCAAACTAGAAGCATAGGGAGGTTTTATTATTATTATTATTATTATTATTATTACTATTATTATTAACATTTGAAAATTAGTACTTATTATTAGGTAAATTATTTATTTACCATACAAAACAAATAAACATATACATGTAAACATAAAAATTCTCTCATCGCAGTAAGAGAGAGAGATAGAGTAAATTATTATTTTTATTATTTAATAATGTTCTTTAATTTACACACAAAAGCTTGAAAACTTATAAATTACATAAAAATATAAACAACCACTTTTGCAGGGTTTCTCAAGGACGGCAAATGTCACGTGTCTGTGAAAAAATCGCGTATGACAATTAGTTTGGTTCCAATGAGAAGTTTGCGTGTCTGTGAATTCGCTCAAGTCGAATCGTGTAACATCAAGGTATTACTGTATATATACAAAGATATATCGGAGTTTCTTTTATAACGGCATGGGCTTGGAAGCTTTAATCCGTTATATCGGTGAGATATTGTGATAATTTATTTATTCTTTTCATTACTTCTATAGAAGTGGTACTAAAAACCTTAAGAGTCATGTGCAGCATTGTTATCTTAGCATTAATAGCAGCTTGCACTGGATTTTGTTCTATTTCTTTCTGATAAAATAACAATTATGGGGGAATTAAGTAGCTTCTAATCCATGACTGTAATGAAAAAATCAAAATATAGCAGTTTTTAATGCTAATTTGAAAACAATATAACATCAGCAGATGACAGACTGGTTAACACCACAAAAGATTCCTTGAACTGCCAGATTTTACTTGATTTTCAATAAATGTTAAACACATTTAGAAAACAGGCCCCACAGTTTTGCAGTTATCTGTACTCTAAATATACTATGACATGCACCCAGACAAAAGAGGTGCATTTGTTGGGCCCTCCAGACAAATGGCACACTTGAGAGAGAGAGAGAGAGAGAGAGAGAGAGAGAGAGAGAGAGAGAGAGAGAGAGAGAGAGAGAGAGAGAGAGAGAGAGAGAGAGAGACTGGTTGATGGATTCCCCTTCAAAATAACAATATGCTACCCACCATTAAAGAAAGAATCCATGAGTGGCAGCAGAACAGTGATGCCACTTTGCAAAGACTAGTGCCCACATGCTAAATGATGCTAAAGAAGCCAGCATTTGATGAAGGAAAAACCCATGCATCCTTCAAAAGAGGCCACACTCAAAAGAGTAAACATCGGTGAGCAAATGGTGTTGGCACTGTTAGCAACACTTTGACATTGGTGTCAGTTGGATGGTAAGCTTTCAGAGCAACATGCACATGTAAAGAAAGGTTTGCTGTCCATCATGGAGGGAAGAAACATATTAACCAATAATTCTCCAGTAGTATGCAGATTTTTTCACTCCCACTTGGCCATTTAATAGCAGCCTTGATGGTGGTCACCCTTAATGGAAGACCTCAGCAAGACTGGCCACAAAATTAGCATGCCACAGTCTTAAAATATATAAAGGAATTGGGCATCAAATAAACATTAGCATAAAAACTTTACTAATGTCAGCTCAATAACATTAATTTTTGGGACCAAGGGCAGACATTGTTGCATACACAAGGAACAACATACAGTAATCACCACTATTACCACCAGAGGCACTGACCAGAAGGATATCTGGTCAAGTAAGGATTCTCCTTATTCATTTCCTGTATCCATAGCTCAATGGATACAAGAAATACAGCTACTGACTGCAGGAATAGGCGTATGTAAGCTGATATGGTTGGGGATCACTGTCGCATAAAAACAGCTATTGTTTTGTATTTGTACTTTTTACCTCCACACTGAAAACTAATCAACATTTCACCCAAATGTTGAGGGTGTATCTTCTATATTGCACCACTGTCACTTCAAATTTATATTCTGCAATAATCTAAGCATACAAGATTTACAGCAATTTCACATTATCTGACTTGTGCTAACTGCCTTACAAAACTAATTTCCTGCAATGAAAATACAGAGAATGACAAAAAGAAAATTAAGTGATAAACTTCAAAACAATAAGTAAATCAGAATAAAGGATGTTAAAAATCCAAAACTACATGAATAATAACCATATAAAAAAAATCCATATTTACACTTTCAAATTTACATGCAAGTCCTTTCAGAGTCCAGATATGACTCACCAGTACTGTTAACCTACATTACAAAAATAGTAATAACAAATTTCTATTCAGTTCTATACTAACTTGATTATGACCATGGCAATATTACTCAAAACTTTTGAAAATGGCCCTGAAATGCTCATTGTCAGATATACCAAAAACCCTCTGACATACAAATAAGTGTCCTACCTCACATGATTTCCTATAGATGCCTTCATATCCTGTAGGCCCCATAGCTGCAACCATATTATGAGTCAATCGGAATGGAACACGTTCTGGCCAGTCAAATGTTTCACCCTAATGGAATATAATTTTCATTCTAAAATACTGGTATAGACAAAAAGTATATAAAACTGTTACTTATAACAAAACAATATCCATTTCCAGTCAATAAAATAAACTATTTAATTTAAAATTACAAGTAATTTTCAAATTAATAACTACTGTATATATATCAAATTACAATGCAATACACTGGTACCTCAACTTAAGGGACAGTTTTGAGGGGGTCTGGCCTCCCAATAAGTAAAAAGATCTGTTAAGTAACAAAGACCATGTAGTGTAAGCTAGAGAACCACCAGAACTGGTGTAGCAGTCATGTGAAAACAGCTCTCTTGTTATGTGGCATATTATGTAGCATTATTTCACTGTAAGTTATGAGAAGGCTCTTGTAAGAGGTTTAATTCAGTACAGTAATGAATTTAACACGTACATATAGGAATAAAAGATGAAAAAAGTACTATAAACACTGCAGCCATGTGAGTCTGTTGATTTTATGTTGAGCAAGTAGTTACTGTTTTGTGCTGAATCTTAGTACACATCATTAAAAATCTAATAAAAATTTAATCTAAATCATCATGTGTGTGTCAGTGCAGGGCTTATAAAATGCATTTTACTACTAAATAAAATTTATGAAATCTTTACACTATCCAAATCCCACTGTAAATTGCTTGCACTTTGGCTACTATGTATCTAAGGTTGAAAACTTAGGAAAATGAATTTTCAATTTTAAAATTAATTTTTGAATACTTACCTGCAGAACTAATATTTGCATGTACAGTACCTTTTATGCCCATAACTGGTCAATAAACTTACCAACACTGAATCTTAAACATTCAATACAAACATAAAACTACCGCATATATATGCATACACATATAATACAGTCACATATATACACCTATAAATTCATATATATGAGGAACTTACACCTCAAAAAAATATGCAACAAGACAGTTGGCCCCATGAAATTATATAGCTGTTGCTTGTTCCTGGTTGTTTAAAGTTAAAACAACCAGATCGCCCCCACCCCCTGTGCTGGGGGAGTGACAGTGCTCCCTCCAACACCAAGCCACTCCTTTAAGCAAGTGCATTGACTGACCTATTAAGCAAAAGTGGGGAGGAGGGAGGGTGCCTATAGTTCTGCAGGTAAATATTAAAAATCAATTTTAAAATTGAAAATTCATTTGTTTCATACTAACCTGCATAACTAATATTTGCATGATTCCCAACACTGAAAACTGGATGGCAGGATGCAATTAATGGCACTCAAACAGGCTTTGTTGTATACTTACATGCTTAAGATTCAGATGTATCTTAAAAGTGACTTACCAAAACTGACAATGCGGGCTTGCATTGCTGCAAAACAGAAAATGTGGCTGATTGTCAGTTAGTCATTACGTCAGTCCATCTGCCTAAGGTGGCCTATTAAGCTCCACACTGGGTCAGCCAACCACTCTCCCATGCCCCCTCTTCGCAAACTCCGAAAGCTCAATCCCCCAGTCTTTGAGTTAAGGCAAGTGGCAATGACTGATATGTCATGTAAACTGGCAAGTATCGGACTTCCAAACACAGACATACAACCTTTTTCTCTCTCCGTCAGGTATTGGCAAATATCAGACCTCCATTCACTGACATCCCATTCATACAGCTTCTTATGCATCATACATCAGCATACAAGTGGGGTGATGAGAGAGGCTCATTCACACAGCTTTCATGTCTCTACTCTTACATGCGAGCCAAACTCACCTGACCATACATACCTCTATTATTCTAGGTACTGTACAAGGAACTGGAAGAGAATGAATGATTAGGTTAAGATATCACACTGCCAGCAGCAACAATGGGAACAAGCGATCTTACAGAATCATATACATATTGTACATCTCTTAAGTAATGACTAGCAAAAACACTTTCAATCTCCACGTAGAAACATTTAAAACTGATGGTACTGAAACATTAGACCAAAATATCAAGGAAGTAGAATAGCCCTAATACTATGTAGACCTTTGTACCTAGAAGAAGAGGGCTTATTCTTCCTATCTGACTGAGCCCCTGATATTACCTCCCTCAGCAAAAAGGACAGCCCATTCTTTGAAAGTGGTTGTGAATTGTCCGAGTAATAAAAAGGAACTGGCACCAGACACCAGTAGGCTGGCGCCGGGCACATGAGAACGGGCGATGGAAGCTCTGTAGGTTGGCGCCGGGCACTAATGAGAGTGCCAAGCGCCCAGGAACTGGCATCAGGCGTTTGGGAATAGGAGCCGAGAGAACAGGAGCTGGCACCGGACACTAGTAGGATGGCGCCAGGCGTTCAGGAAGACGTCAATTGACGACTGATGATAATACTAGATATCCTTCAAAACGCCTTTTCAGTGGCTGTTTAACACTACACATCCATCAAGACACCTTTCCAGTGGCCATCTGCTAATACCTGAGAATGTGCTACAGGTTCAACTGAGGGGGCAAACCCCTTGGACTCCCTTGGACTGTCAGTATGTCTCCTCACAGGTTTAGGGGAGTATGGCAGGGACTTAAGGTCTAGGAGATCCGACAGGCTGAATAGCCAACTCCTCCACTACACATCCATCAAGATGCCTTTTTGGTGGCTGTCTGTCAATACCTGGGAATGTGCAACAGGTCTGAATGAGGGGGCAACTACCCGGGGGACTTCCCACCAACCTCCATTGGACTTTCAGCATGCCTCCTCCCAAGTTTAGGGGAGTCTGACAGTGACTTAGGTTTAGGACAACCAGCGGGCCAGAAAATCACCTCCTCCACTGCACAACACTTAATTGTTACAAGGTTAATTTTATGTTAACCTAGACACAAGACTGGCAATGGCACAGGAAGGAAGTGAGGGAGCTAGGCACAAGAGCAAGTGGATAAAAGGCAGGAGGGCTAGTAGCAGGAGAGAAAAAATGGTGCCTGGTTGTAGTTGGCGCCAGGCGAGCTAGTAGCTCGGGAGTTGGTGGGCACTCGTAGCATGACCCGGTGCCAGGTGAGCTGGAAGCCCTAATCTTCTCTGTATCGTTCCAATTTTAGTAGCTGCCAAAGCAAGGACTGGAGCACGGTTCTCGGTTGCTGAGAACGTCTTCTCTTCCTAAAGCTCATCGCAACCAAAACATTAAGCACAATTTCTCTCGTACTGCATTCCTGCCCTAACACTTTTTCAGTTCTGCAAAGGAAAGTGTGATAAGATGTTTAATCTTGATTGCATATTCACTACAGTAGCGAAAGAATTTATGAACTTGAATTAACTTAAAAATAACAAAAGAAAAAACTGATCCTGAAAGCTTTCATCTTGAAGTCTACTCGAAATAAACAGGAACACTTCACCAAAATCCAGTTATACAACCAGAAAATAATGAAGAAAGCTGCTGCAAATACTCGATGTTTATATCAAGCACGGAAGAAACAGAATGAGGTTGTCTGCTAAGTCATTCCTAGTACAGTACTGTATTCCCGTTAGTGGGCAGAACTGGTCACCTACACTAAACAATCAAAGTGCTACTGTGAATTTTAAATTTAACCTGCTGTGCTAGTTAGAAGCTACAGCTGTGTAATTACTTGGTAAGTTACTTATATAAAAATATAAAACTACAGCCCCACGGCTTCCTATATTTATAAGGGGAATGATAGGCTGTATACTCTCATGGGCTCAGACATATTATTACCAATATTAGTCTCCTGCAAAGCTATACATACAGGAGACACTTCTGATATGAGCAACCTTAGCTCTACCCATTTAGCCCTTTATCCCTGACAGCTCCACTGGAGAAAATGAATAAATTTCACTTAGATTTTGAGGTCATTAAACTGAAGTGCCTTTTGAGTGATTTTATTTTACTGCCTTGCCCATGATTTTTTCCAAGAGGAGACTGATTATTAATGGCTGCCTTCCACTTTAATGTCGATGATGGTGCTGCTTCCACAGAGGAGGAACTTACCACACATGGCAAAGCCTCCCCAGTATCATGGATGTTGGGTATCTTTGATGCCATCTTCATTATAAAAATTTCAAGTGCAGGGGCACCAAACAAAGCTGGTGCTGTCTGAGGACAGGTAGGAGTGTCAGACACACCTGGTGCATTCTCTGAAGCATCAGGAGCACCAGTCACAGCTGGTGTAGAATCCAGAGAGAGACATCCACCGGATAATGTGCCCTCTAAAGAGGCAGGAGTGCCAGCTACAGCTGGTGGAGCCTCCAAAGAGGCTGACACACCTAGCAGAAATGATACAGCCTCCCCATAGGTGGGAGCACCACACATATCTGGCACAGCCTCCAAGGAGGCAAGAGTTCCACAGACAACTGGCAAAGCCTTCAAAGAGGTAGGAGTGCCAAAAATTACTGGTGCAACCTCCAAAGAAGCAGGACTGCCAGAAATTACTGGCCCAACCCCCAAAGAGGCATGAGTACAGGTCACCACTGATCTTCCGTTTACATTAGCAGAGGAAGCACCTCTGTTGGCATTTACATATCTTCTTCAGTTAGCTGCAATGCTAGAAAATGATATTCCTGGTCTAACATACTAGCTTACTACTTTCTGTTTAGCCTATGTAAGTGTTATGCATTCAGTTACCCTTACTATACACATTACAATTTTGTGGAGAGGATGGATGATTATCTTCACAATGTATACATTTTGCTTCTTCATAGCATACACCTTGCTCTGGTTTACTGCACTAACACATGTGGCAGGCTTGCCTTGTAGCTTCTGCCTACAAGTTCCTAACTTGTGACCATATTCTTGAAAATATAAACATCTCCTAGGTCTTGGTATATATTGCTTAACCTTGCTGCTTTTATTACATTTAGTAAGCGGGTTGAATTGAATGTAACAATTAAACTTGGAAGTGGAACTATGCCTCCACTGATCTTTATTCTTTCAATTCTAATCATACCTTGATCTTTAATTAATCCAAAAGTTTCTCTTCTGAGTACAGTATGTTATCAACTGGGGTGCAAATATCATTCCCTTGGAGTGATTCCAAAAAGCATACACTGAGCAGTCTACTTTAACTCCTCCAAGATGCAATAATGCTTTTAATTTTTCACTTTCTTTTGCTGAGGTCGATTCTACTGTCCTTGACCTTCAGACGACGTCTTAGGGTCTCGGCCACAAAACTTCACAATGTCTCTGTACACATTAAAAATGTCACAATTAGAATCTTCCACATTAAATGTCAAATGATAATCATAAGAGATTTCAAATACCTCTGGTCCTATTTCACATACATTTCTGGTCAATATCCCTTTACTCCATGCTGGAGCATAGGGTTCCAGTGTAATTACACAAGAAGGTTTCTAGTCATGTCCAAGCACAGGTTGTCAGAGGAAGGTGCAGAGGTCATCATCTGTGCTAAAACAGTATCATCAAAGGATCCAGGGGTACTCAATACTTTACTGCTACTCATAAAGACTGAATTGAAAGCAAAAATATTAAGTAAACCTGAAACTCTTAAAAAAACATCAACCTTTCATAGAGTTTATTCTTCCACCATTGGCACCAGTAAGAGCTGATTCCCAAATGTCTGCCCACTACCCAACCCGACAGAGGTTGGCCCAAGTGTAAGCCAAACTCACTTGTTGGGACTGAGAGTATTACAAGAATACAATCATCCCCAACCTAATCATATTATGGGCAAAACACACAGAATGCCAAGGGTCCTATCCCCACAACTAGACTACCCCTGGAATCCATGGCCCAGCTCTGCAGAATAGTTTTGCCCTTGAGCTATCAAAGCGATTTCTCAGTCCAAACATTATCAGGCAGTTGATGATCCTACCACAGTTCCTACAGTTAGCTTCAGATATAAACCCAAGTCCCAGGTATCATATCTTTCCTATTTATCCAGTCCAACAAATTTTAACAAAAGTGGAAAATTTCATAAGACTTAACCCAAATTAATATCTAACAATATAATATATAGGACTCTTGGACTCAAACCCAGAAACTAATTCTAGGGGTTCAAGAGCCCCCTCACCACATCAGGGTGACCCCAAGTTGAGGGGGTTACAGTGATATTATGCCAAACAAAAGATCACATTTTTATATGAACTGCAGTCTATGAAGCAGAAAAACACAAGCTAAGTATTCAAATGATTTGGAGAAAGATACAGAGTGGGGCATGATAGGTTAGTTACCCTGGAATAAAAGAAGCCTTGATCAAAGGGTTAGACAGTAAGTATCACTCAAGTTCACTTCAGAATCCAATATGCCTAGCTCACTTACTGGGTTATTTCATTAAAAAAAATTTTTTGGACTCATACATATCCTATATGTAACAAAAAATAGGTTGAGGTCCATAAATTTAAGTACCAGTGCACAATGAACATGCAAAACTTTTATTGTATTGCAAAACAAAATACTCATTTACCTACCTTATTGAATAGGCAGTTAAAGTCAACATGTACAGTGTCCCCGCATGAGGCATCAAATAATATATTCTCACCATGCCTATCTCCAAGTCCCAGAACATATCCTACCATTGACATAACAGCTGTAGTGCGGCAGTATGCCAATCGTGCTTTCAACCTGTTGATAAAGGTATTTTGCTTCTAAAACTACTTTACTACAGACAGCATAACAAGAAAATTTTTAAACATACAACATTTAAAAAAAAAACATGAATTTTCAGAATAACAAGAGAGAATAAGAAGAAAATTTTTCAACATGAAATATTAAAAAAAAACATGTGTTTCAGAACAAACCAATACTTCAAAAAATCCTATTTCATTCGTCAAACAAAATCCAAGAAACAACATACAATGCTGAAGAAGAAAGATAGCTGGCTTCAGTAATTTAGCACATTCACTCTGGATCCCTCAGGTTCCCAGTATTCTTTTTAAAACTCTATTTGTTTAATTACAAACCCATTACTTTAACCTATCCTGTACAGCAACGTAGGTGGAAGGGATCTACGCTGATGACATTTCCACTATGAGACACATACTTGAGGAGACCAAGGGAACTTTTGAGAATCAAGGCAGTACAGCAGGCTTGATTATTGGGTGACCCGTTTTTTGGGGCTAGTCTAGCGATGAAAATCGGTGATTTTCAGTGCTGATATGCACCGATTTCCGCTTATTGGCGCTGATAATTGCATATTGGCGCCGATACATACCTAACAGAGGCGCCGATAACCGAAAATCGGCGATTTCACTTATCATCACGCTGTTGGAATGGAACCCCCGCCGATAACCGGGGACTGCCTGTACTGTAAAGAGGCCAAATTCTCTATAGGGAAACAGGGTCAAGAGTTGATGAGGACCCCTAGAAAAAAAATTTATGAATGGCTGAGTGAGATAAAACTTGTACAGCCATGCTCATAAGTGATGCAACATGATTCTTTCTGTAGTCCAAATTCAAAGACTCAATGTAACAGTTGCCAAGTTGTGTTAAACTTTTTTCATTCCAATGCCACAAATGTCAATAAATTTTGTGAATTCACAGTTAACATTATTTTCCCTCTGGGTATGTACACATATGTTCTCTTATGCACAGGTATAACTCATAATCCATTTGAAATGAATTGATTTTTTTAACACTGCTTAGCTCAAAACACAGTGTGATAAGTTTAGAAGTGCCATCAATGCCACAGGGCTTAACTTGCCACTTGGAGTGGCCATCGTAACTACCTCTACAGCATACAACAGTAGACATAAGAAGCTCTACAGTCATAACAAAATTTTCAAAATAAGAATATGAATTACAATACAAATTAAAAAAAGCATTTTTCAATTTTTAAATATTAGGTTATATTCAGATGTCTGTATGTTGTAAAATGATTTATAGACCTAACTAAAATAATCTAAGACTTCTGAGATGTAATCTCAATTACTAAAGGATTTATTTTCAGAGATTACTTGTTCTTTGGAGAATAAAAGATGATGATTTATTTTATAATGAGGATTACCATTAATCTAAATATTTATTAGCATTAATGCCAAGGTCTATGCAACACTTTTTTAACTTGCTAAGAATGTTATTTTCTTGACAGCCCTTTTGCATACTTTTGGTGTGTAATTAAGTCAGTCATGGGGTAAATTTAAGTATAAGAATGTGTATATAACTTCATTTGCTTTCTGGCCAGAAATGGTTAACATAGAATTGTGAATGCTAAGTGTAATGTATTCTTAGCAAGTACAGATAACTAACATGCCTAGGCCTAGGGACACAATCCTGGCATTAACAAGTGTAATTGCATAGGTGAATAATTGCTAATAAACCATTATTTTTGTAGTGGTTAGGAAATATAAGAAATAACTTTGTTTATAAAAATTCAAATATTTCTTTAACATAAAATCAATATATTCAAGATAAACTCATTGTCTCTACACATTGTAGACCTATGTTCCAGGTGGTTCATGTTGCTGCCACTCATGTAAATGCACTTTAGCTACAGTAATAATTTTGTGTATATTTATTTATCTTTTTTTCAGCACTGAGGCATAAAAAAGAAAAAGGACTATTTAAAATTTTATGGTTGCAATGAGAGCATAAAAGTTATGGAATTTTTTTTTTTTTTCAAATTTAACACATGAACCTTGGTTCGAAAGACTTTTTTGTCAAATGCATCAGCACTAGGTGACACAAGTTTTGGAAATGTCCCTCTTCTTCCAAAATTTGGCTACATGTAATATTTTGTTACTGTTTTGATATATATGACAGGTTTCGTTCTTATGGCACATACTATGGTCTTATTTCATAAAATAAATGTGTTTTTGCATAATAAAAGATAGATATCCAACTTGTTAGTTGCCAGTTAGTGAATTTTGAACAAAATCATATGCAGTCATGTAGCATCATTTGTGAGCATGGCTGTACAATAAACCTTTTTGTAAGATGAAACACTGGGAAATTTAGGACTACCAAATTACATTGGTTCAGGAGCCTAGGAAAATAATCCTCCAAATCTAAAACTTGTTCTGCCACAATTCATGGGCTAGAGCCTTTGACAAAAACATGTCTCACCACAATATTTATCAAGTTCTAAGGAAAGAAAAAGAAATCAGGTACTTCAAATAATCAGACTAGAGCAGCACAACCTCAGATATGAAATCAATGACTTGATGAAAAAAGATTCAGATAAGCAAGATTTTACTGAACTTACAATTAAATCTTCCTAGACGGGAAAACAGCAATCCAGAAGATTCAAACCATCAACAAATAAGAACACAGTCAGGTCCAGAACTCACTCTTAGCAGTAAGAAGTGAAAAAATGGGAAATAACTAAAAAAATGAACAATGACACAAGAGTATTGATGATTATTGGCAATCCTGTATGTGGAAAAACAACCACACACAAACAGTGAGGCAGTTTTTTAATAGGTACCTCAGGTTCCAGTTGGTATGCATTTTGTTACTACCAATCTCCAGTTTACTAAACAAAAAAAGTGCAGTGTAGGGGCATTCAAATTCTGCATGTAGGGGATATGTGAGCAATGGGGTTGTACTGCAATAACTTATTTTTACACATGATCAGTCCTTTTCCAAAAACTAGTTGTGAGTATCTTTGAAATAAGCAGGAAAAAAACATCCCTCGATCTCCACACTTTGTAACTGCTAGTAGCAACTTCTGAGACCATTGTATATCAGCCAATTTGAGTAATGTTTTGACTACAAAATTCAATTTCTTCCAGTGGTAAGAGGTAAAGATTAACTTACCAAGCTTGAGAATCTGGAAAAGTTCTCAAAAACCACATTCCAAACACTGGTGGGTGACGTGGTACCATTATTTGAACAAATACTTCTCTCTTCTTAGAAAGGGGTGTTTCTAACTTGCACATATGCTGCTTGAGTTCACTGGTGGTCATACACACTCCCATTTCCTTCAAAATGCGATAAATAATATGACGAAGACCATGAAGATTTTCTATCCACTCAATCAGACCACATTCTTCATTGAGAGGTACCACTGCCTGAAACACAAGTAAACAGGTCACAGTAATAAGTTATTATATAAAATTCATAAACATGTATTTTATCTAATATATTTTGAACTTAGACTTCCTGTCTCAATACTGTAAACAATATGGTCTCATGATAACGTCCCACATACAATCTTAATATAACACATGCCACTGAGTGTTTCATTCCTGTGAACAGTCATGCTATTGCCAAACTGCTCTTGTTAGCAGTTACTTTAGTATCTGATGTCTTTCCATAAAAATGTGTAGCATTCAAGGTCATACTTCCCTTCATCAGCTATACAATCTTTCACATCACCAAAATATGTGCTTAGTATATACTAAATATAATTGCATCCAGGATCTTTTCAGTTGAATTGTAAAGCAACAGAAGTTATCGTGGCCTTTTTTACTCTTCTTGACAAGGTACAGATTGCATTAAAAGTTTGGGTACGACGCTTTAAGAATTTATGGTGCAAACTCAGTGGACTGTCTCCTTCTGTGGACAAGATTCTTAAGATCAAAGCTCTGTAAAACTAGAAAAGCAACTGTGAAAACATTCATTGCCCAAATCAAGTTATTAAACTGTGTGCACTATATATCTCCAAATTATTTCCATCCTCTGTCAGTTCAAGTTTTTCCTGCACACCGTGTTTTACTGTGCTCTGGCTTGAGGGTAGCAGCTTGGAGGTTACTTTGTCCTGACTATATGCAATTATCATAATCAGTTTCACTAGGCCCCCTCTCTAGCTATCATTAATTGTTCTATTCTAACGTCTGATGATAGGTATACATTTAATACCACAAGTACTGATACCAATAGCTAAAACTGAGGTACTATACGGTCAATTTATTTAAAAATTTAAAATATTCCTCTGCCATAACCTACAAACTAAATACTGTACACATTATAAAAATACATAAGCATAAGTCTGCTGCTTCAGATAACAGCTGTAAACATTGCTGTGCATCACTGCAAATTTTAATAAATAAGCTATATTACTACAGTGAAGGATAAAGTTGTTTATTATATAATGTTTCTCATTTTTCATACAGAGCATTAAAATAACATTAAGCCCATAAACACAGCTATTTGATGGCATCTGTGAACTTGCTACAGCCTGTTTAGTTTTGTCTTGCCAACATATGAAATTCAAATTTTAAATATTTTTACGGTGATCAGAGATAAAATATAAACAGTGTTAAAATATTCTCATGTAGATATATCTGTGATAATCACACTTAAGAGTTCAACCAAACTTACATATGCATACTGTACACTCTTTCCATGCCGTTGGTGAACTTGCTACAGCCTATTTGGTTTTGTCTTGCCTACTTATGAAATTCACATCTTCAATATTTTTACAGTGTTTAGAGATGAAATAAAGAATGACAAAACATTCTCTCTCAGAGAGAAGAGAGAGAGAGAGAGAGAGAGAGAGAGAGAGAGAGAGAGAGAGAGAGAGAGAGAGAGAGAGAGAGAGAGAGAGAGAGAGAGAGAGAGAGAGAGAGCAACTGCGGTATGTGTACATAGGTAAACAAACGAATTGGGAAACAGCTGTTTTGTGATTTTGAGGGATTTTACTTTAGCATAAATATGTTAGTTAATCTTTATATAGTCACTTTACATTTACGTACAAAATAAAAATAATAATTCCAGTAACCCTTCAACGCCGACTGGATGTATTTTACATCGACAAAAATTGTCTGTTTGGTGCCAAGTGGACGTAAAATACATCAACTACAAAACGTTTTTTTAAATATTCGCGGAAAAATACTTATAAGCCTTGTTTGCGAAAAATTTTAAATCACGTGCCTTGAGGGATGCTGGGAGTTCACGGATCACGCTGTTGTTTTGTTTACAAGCGTGACCCAGCTGCGCATGCGCGAATTTCTTTCTTACCCCAAAAGAAAGCATCAGCTAACTCTGCTGAAAATCTCAGAAGTTCTTTAGTCACTTTGTCGTAATTTTTGCACCGTTTTCTATTATCCTTTACATAATCAATTTTGACATATTTTCATATAAATCACAATAAGTGCAAAAATTTCAACCTTTGGTCAACTTTGACTCGACCGAAATAGTCGAAAAATCCAGTTGTAAGCTAAAACTCTTACATTCTACTAATATTCAATCATTTACCTTCATTTTGCAACAAACGCGGAGTCTCTAGCGCAATATTTCGATTTATGGTGAATTTTTGAGAAAAACTTTTTCCTTACATCTGTGCACGCTAACTGCTGAAAATCTCAGAAATTCTTTAGTCACTTTGTCGTAATTTTTGCACTGTTTTCTATTATCCTTTACATAAAGTTTTATATATGAAAATGTGCGCAATTTCATGTAAAATACAACAGAAAATAACTCATGGTTGTAGCTTTTATCAGTTTTGACATATTTTCATATAAATCACGATAGGTGCCAAAATTTCAACCTTCGGTCAACTTTTACTCGACCAAAATGGTCGAAAAATGCAATTGTAAGCTAAAACTCTTACATTCTAGTAATATTCAATAATTTACCTTCATTTTGCAACAAACGAGATGTCTCTAGCACAATATTTCGATTTAGGGTGAATTTTTTAAAAAACCTTTTCCTTACATCCGCGCTAACTCTGCTGAAAATCTTGTAAGAGCCTGACGCCGTCTCTTCCAAACACGTGTGTGTTCGTCGTCCATTGGAGTGGACAAGACAACAAGAGCATCTCGTTTTCTTTCTTTAAAGGAACACGATTTCAACCATACAATATTTCCGTCTGTTTCTCCCTAACCATTGTTGTCTTGATGTATGTACAATCACCACTACTTGCATTGCCATGCAAGCATTCTAATCATGTACTCATATGTTCCAACGAATCTTCTGTATCAAACTTTGTGTATGTTTCTGTTTGTGAAGACGCCAAACGTCTCGCCACTCCAATGGACGACGAACACATGAACACACACGTGTTTGGAAGAGACGGCGTCAAGCTCTTACAATCTCAGAAATTCTTTAGTCACTTTGTCGTAATTTTTGCACAGTTTTCTATTAGCCGTTACATAAAGTTTTATATATGAAAATGTGCGCAATTTCACGTAGAATACAACAAAAAATAACCCATGATTGTAGCTTTTCTCAATTTTGACATATTTTCATATAAATCACAATAAGTGCCAAAATTTCAACCTTCGGTCAACTTTGACTCGACAGAAATGGTCGAAAAATGCAATTGCTAGCTAAAACTCTTACATTCTAGTAATATTCAATCATTTACCTTCATTTTGCAACAAACGAGAAGTCTCTAGCACAATATTTTGATTTATGGTGAAGTTTTGAAAAAGACTTTTTCCTTACGTCCGCGCGCACTAACTGCTGAAAATCTCAAGAAATTCTTTAGTTACTTTGTTGTAATTTTTGCACCATTTTATATTAGCCGTTACATAACGTTTTATATATGAAAATGTGCGCAATTTCATGTAAAATACAACAAAAAATAACTCATGGTTGTAGCTTTTATCAGTTTTGAAATATTTTCATATGAATCACAAGTGCCGAAATTTCAACCTTTGGTCAACTTTGACTTGACCAAAATGGTCGAAAAATGTAATTGTATGCTAAAACTCTTACATTCTAGTAATAGTCAATCATTTACCTTCATTTTGCAACAAGTGAGAAGTCTCTAGCACAATATTTCGATTTATGGTGAATTTTTGAAAAAAACTTTTTTTTACATCCGCGCGTTACGAATTCATGCATCATTTTGTGATAATATTTTCTCTGTGTTGCTTTGATCGTTTTACAATTTGATACATACCAAAATCATCGCAATTTAGTGTCCAATACAACGAAAAAAAAATAACTCATTAGCTTTAACCGTTTTGCTCAGAGTGCGATTTGTATACAATTATATATGACATTTTTTTTTGTGCTGTCATATATTCCAATATTTATTTATGATAATGATATTTTTTTCATTTCTGATGATTGCATACTAAAATTCAGGCAATGAGAAAAAAAGGAGCCATAAATGAACTCTTAATCTTAAAAACTAAGCGTGCTGTGATTTCTTAAAAAAAACTTTCTTTCCGCTTCGGCGCTAACTCTCAAACCCCGTCAGCATACGGCAGACACTTTTGTAAATAGAGGCTCGGTGTTTAAGGGTTAATACATTCACTTCTTTTAGCAACTAAAAAATTATTTTCATAACCCTTTCAGCTGATTCTGAGAACATAAACATTACAAATGGCAGATAGATGGTAGGTGTTTTTTACAGTAGGTCCTGACTTACTTAGGGGCTCTGATGTTGCATCCAGTTATAGCACTGTAAGCGCTGCTAACGTGATGACTATTCTCGCCGCTAGTGCCATCAATGGCGCTCACGGCGTTGTACTTGATGTAACATCAAGTTATGGCTCTGTAAAACACCATTAATGGCACTGAAAAAGCATCCTAAAAAGCGCTGTAAGATCGAATTACATATTACAGCATGTAAGATCAGTAATGACACACTTACTGTATTACAGTCTGGCTTAACTGAATGATAACACCTATATAATACAGTAATTTACGCACTTTTCCCCTCATTAAGAAGGACTAATAGGAAAACTAGGGTGTCTGTCTTAAAACGATGTAAACTGCATTAGTTTTACTGGATTATTCTGCCATTTTGGGGACTTCCGGCAATATCGTCGTAAGCCTTTCTGATATATACACCTATAAATGCCTATAAATATATTGTATTTTTAGAGAGTATGAATAATAAACCATTGTAGAAACGTTTGAATTAAACCTCATAGTAAGATGAAAAATGAAGAATAAAACATAAAAATTATAGAATTCAGCCACGTATGTAGATGCCTAAGCCAAGACATGAATGCATAATTGTTTAAGTAAAAAGAAGTTGAGTCTAAAATAAAAAAAGTAAGATAATGAAATTTAGATTACAGGTACACAATCCTTTACCTGAAATACTCGGGGCCAGATGTGTTTCGGTTTTTGGAATTTTTTGGATTTCGGAACTG
Source organism: Macrobrachium rosenbergii (assembly GCF_040412425.1). Taxonomy (NCBI): domain Eukaryota; kingdom Metazoa; phylum Arthropoda; class Malacostraca; order Decapoda; family Palaemonidae; genus Macrobrachium; species Macrobrachium rosenbergii. Next base: position 19,252,235 of record NC_089795.1, on the reverse strand, counting down.
TAGGGTCAGGAGCATAATCAAAATCACGATTGCAGCAAAAACATTTTTTTCAAGTTTTTCCCTTTTAGTTATTTATTCATTATAGTTTATTATTTATACTAATATCCAGTTAAATGAATGTGAGATAATTAAGATTATCAATAATAAAATAGTGGGAGAATTAAGACCATATGTTCACTAACACATTGTGTTTTCAACAAAAACATTCAGTAAAACGCAAAAATATACATGATCAAAATAATTGTAGTTCAACTTGTGAATTTTAACAATAAGTAAGAATATAAAATACATGTCATCATATTGATCTTGGAGAGGGTTGTTCTTTATTGTTATTATATTAAAGTCGTCATCAGTGTGCAGTTATACATTTGAGAACGGTCTGGGAACAGGATTCGCAAGTGATGATGCATCACTACGACAGACTGTGTGGGATTTTTCATACAGTTATAATAAAGTTAAAATTATTGTTAAATTCTTGTTTTCATGAAGAAATAATTATATAAAGGAAATTAATGGGTAATTTTTAACATCAGCAGTAAAATAACCACGATCATGACAACGTTCAAACTTAGTGCCATACACACAATTTGTGATCGAAGTATGTCTATAATAGAACAGAAGTAGAGGGTTGTCACTGGCTAACAGATTACCACAGCAACCAGCCAGCCAATCAGGTTTTAGCTGTATTCTGTCTGAGAAAGAAGGTGACGAACGTGACATAAGTGCTTGTGTTTTGAATACAGTGCACAGTTTTTAAAGCACATGTATTTTACTGATTACATAAAGAATAGAATGAATTCCTTCTCATTACTTTGAGTGCAAATTGTTGGTTCAGACTCTTCAGCAACAAAATAATTTTTTTTTTTTTTGCTTCAAAAGATATTTACTAACGCTGCATTGACATACCTTCAAAACAAAATTCACCCCTTTACCCTCTTGAGAATAGAATTAAGCTGCATAGAGGGAACTGGCAATTCCTCTTTCTCTCTCTCACATCATTTGCTACGTAAACACAAGTATTGTTCAGCAACTCAGCTTTTGTCTTCGTAAAGTTTACCTTTGTCATGTCTTTTCTTTCCTAAAAAACATACAAAGCATCGTAATGCAACTACCAGTCAGGCAGCAGATAAGTAAAAGTGTTAATGCTCAGTGATTGGCTACGGTACTTCCTACCCTTCCAGACAATAGGGTGTCGTAATGACTGTAAATACTGTGCTCAAATTGAATCAGTTACAAGTAAAAGCATTTTAGTTTAGTACAGCATAAATACAGAACAGTACATATAAAATAAAAATATAAATGAAGCTTTTTACTTATATTTGGCAAATAAGAAGCAAACGGTACACGACGAGCAGAGGAACCGTAACTATCTTAAATCGTGGACGAACAATACGTATTTTAAATCGGCTGACCCTCTTTGGTGTCCGTCTTATCAGATATCCAGATTAACGGGGTCAGGTTTAACAAGGGCTGACTGTACAGGCAGTCCCCGCTCATCATCAGCATCGGCTAACAGCGTTTCAGTTTTATCACGCTTGGCTAACAACATTGTTACCCAAATTTTTGGTGCCGGTAAGCGAATTTCGGCGCTGGTACAGTAAACCCCCCGTATTCGCGGGGATGCATATCACACGCCCCTGCAAATAGCTAAAATCCGCAAATACATAAAGCCCCTCTAAAGGCATTTAGAACTGCCCATTTTGATAGTTCAAACACAAAAAACCTTCTAAAAATGCTTATACCCGAGTATTTTAATAGTTTTATCGCAAAACGTGCATTTAGTCAAGAAAATATAAAAAATACAGTGATTAGTGAACATTTCTCAGTGAAAAATACCACTAATGGGCGAATTTTCACAAATAACAATCATATATGTTCCACAGAGAAATCCACGAATAGGTGAGTCCGTGAATCGTGAGAACGCAAATATGGGGGTTTTGGTGTAAATGGTCTATCAGCATTGGTAGGCGGTTTATCGGCGTTGGTAGGCAATTAATCAGCATCGGCAGGCAGTTTACTGGCATCAGTAGGCAGTTTATTGGCGTCGGTATGTAATTTTCAGCACTGGTACGCAGTTTACCAGCGTCGGTATGCCATTTATTACCATAATTACTGTGATGCTCCGGTTATCAACAATTATTGGTTATCGGCACTTGGCCAGGAACGGAACCCCCCACTGTTAACCAGGGACTGCCTGTACAGTATAAATGGATTATGTAAGTAAAATTATTTCAGTACCATTACACTTATCTTAAAGAGCTTTAACAGCCTATTTATCTTATGCAAATGGATATTGTGAGTGTAACTCCTAGCCTAGGCTAGGTCAATAGTTCACACACATCTTGCATATAGTGTATGGTAATACAATAATATAACAATCGATAAGAAAGTTGCTGTCTAATAATGCACTGATGAGCACAAAAACATGTTAGGCTGCACGTAAACACAGGCAGGCTACCTGCCTACTGAACTGTGTCATTTACAAGAGAGAGAAAAAGGAGGGGTTGCATTTTTTCAAAGTGTATTTATGCAGTATATTTTGATAAATTATGGGAAAAAAGGTAGATAATTGCCTTTTGCATAAAGTTTCAGTTTAAAGTGTGACGGCTGTTGTTTATAAGCATACTGAGTGTTTATAGTCATGTGGTACTGATAAGGTTAGGTGAGAAAGGGTACAGAGTTGCACTTGAACACCGCTAGATTTTTTTCACTAGGCATAAAGTATCTGGATTTTGGCATTATTCGACTGCTCCTTGGCTCTCTTAATCCAGATAGTTGAAGAATTACTTATTTAAGTATAAGGACAGGCAGTCCCTGGTTAACGGCAGTGGTTCAGTCTACAGCTGAGCGCCGCTAACTGAAAATCGGCGATAATAACGCCAAAAACCCGGCTTAATGGCGTCATTAACCGGATATCAGCATCGCTAACCAGAGATCAGCACCGAAAATGTAGTTAACGACGTCACTAGCCAAGTGCCCTATCACCAAACGCTGTTAACCAATGCTGCGGTAAGAGAGGATTGCCTGTATGTATGTATGTATGTATGTATGTATGTATGTATGTATGTATATATATATATATATATATATATATATATATATATATATATATATATATATATATATATATATATATATATATATATATATACAGTGACCCACAAAATTAATATTTACAGCAAAAATGCAAAAATAATCTTAACATCAAATGTCTGCCAACTTCAAAATCAGAAGAAATATACCACTGTCACCAGAGATTTGTCGTATGGTTGGCAGATTTTTTGATGTATGAGCGGAAAACTGGCGGAATTGTCAGTGCTCGCTGAGCTGTTGGTGTAAGAAAAGCTGTAACAAGTTGCTCCATCACCCCTTTTCGAATGCACATTTTTCAGTCATCTTTTGGTGTAAAAACACAGCTCAGTTTGTCGTTGGCATAATGGGACGCCATAAGACACAAAAAGAAAAGGCCCGTGCCCTTGCCCAGCTGGAGCAGGAAGTCTCTGTGATTATATGTGGCCAGAGATATTGGTGTCTCTCGCCAAGCTATTTACAGTCTGAAAAGGCAGCAGCTGGATTCCCACCAGGAGTGGTGCCACAGCGGAAACCAGGTTGTGGACGGAAGAAGAAGACCTCTATATAGGACAGATTAAATTCTGAAGAGGGAAGTATTGAATAATCCTTCAATTACAGCAGCTGCACTCAAGAAAAAGCATCCTGATCTGCTTGGAAATATATGCTATATATATAAATGCGGAGATATATTATATAAGTGATAAATGGATATATACTGCCGGTATATATACATAGGATATATCCAGAGATAATCCAGTATAATACGCTAATCGGTGGTTACGACTGGATTCGCTGGATACGTAATGTCGTATACATTACATATACATATTTATCACTTATATACATATCATATGATAATTCCCATCGGGATATTCCCGAGTAGTGTGGATTTGATATTATATATATATTTGTAGCTTCAAGATCGTATATAAATCACGGTGTGATAAAAATGTCATAAAAAATGCTGCGTGTTCCAAACGTCAAAATGAACTATCATGGTCGAGGTGGGTTAATGCTGTCACCACAATTTGTTGCTCGGTTGGGTAAATAAAGTACACCAGACTCGGCGGCGGAACTTGTACCTCTTGATAGCTCAGTGGTTAAGCGCTGTAACAATTCGCTGGATGCCGTCTGTGTCGTGGGATCAGACTGCAGTGCCCAGCCATTTATCGCTTATAAATGGGACGGTGATAATTCCCCAAAAGAAAAGGCCCGTTCCCAAGCCCAGCTGGATTTGATATTAAGTGATATTTGTGGCCATGATCGTATTATAAATCACGCTGTGATAAAAAATGTCATAAAAGAGCTGCGTGTTCCCAAACGGTGCCAATGAACTATCATGGTTGTGGACGGAGGGTTAATGCCGAACTTAAAATTCTGAAGAGGAAGTACAATTTCCTTCAATTACGACGGGTAAATAAAAACACCAGACTCTGTTTTTAACTTATACCTCTTTGATAGCTCAGTGGTTAAATGCGTCGACTGGATTCTGGATGCCACGTCTGTGTTGTGGGATCGAGACTCGCAGTGCCCGTCCATTTATCGCTTATAAATTCCCCTTCGGTGATAATTCCCCATCGATATTCCCGAGGTAGCGTGGTTTGATATTAAGCGATATTTGTAGCTTCATGATCGTATATAAATCACGGTGTGATAAAAAAATGTCATAAAAGAGCTGCGTGTTCCAAACGTACCAATGAACTATCATGGTCGAGGTGGGTTAATGCCGAAGCTAAGTATAATTTCCCGCTCTCGATGGGTAAATAAAGTACACCAGACTATTTAACTTATACCTCTTTGATAGCTCAGTGGTTAGCGTCGACTGGATTCGCTGGATGCGGCGTCTGTTTCGTGGGATCGAGACTCGCAGTGCCCGTCCATTTATCACTTATAAATTCCTTCGGTGATAATTCCCCATCGTGGATATTCCCGAGGTAGCGTGGATTTGATATTGCCGATATTTGTAGCTTCATGATCATATATAAATCACGGTGTGATAAAAAAATGTCATAAAAGAGCTGCGTGTTCCAAACGCGTACAATGAACTATCATGGTCGAGGTGGGTTAATGCCGAAGCTAAGTACAATTTCCTGCTCTCACGGGTAAATAAAGTACACCAGACTCGGCGTTAACTTATACCTCTCTTGATAGCTCAGTGGTTAGCGTCGACTGGATTCTCTGGATGCGCGTCTGTGTCGTGGGATCGAGACTCGGCAGTGCCCGTCCATTTATCACTTATAAATTCCCCTTCGATGATAATTCCCCATCGGGGATATTCCTGAGGTAGCGTGGATTTGATATTAAGCGATATTTGTAGCTTCATGATCGTATATAAGTCACAGTGTGATAAAAATGTCATAAAAAGAGCTGCGTGTTCCAACGTGCCAATGAACTATCATGGTCGAGGTGGGTTAATGCCGAAGCTAAGTACAATTTCCCGCTCTCGACGGATAAATAAAGTACACCAGACTCGGCGTTAACTTATACCTCTCTTGATAGCTCAGTGGTTAGCGTCAACTGGATTAAACTGGATGCGCGTCTGTGTCGTGGGATCGAGACTAGGGCAGTGCCGTCCATTTATCACTTATAAATTCCCCTTCGGTGATAATTCCCCATCGGGGATATTCCCGAGGTAGCGTGGATTTGATATTAAGCGATATTTGTAGCTTCATGATTGTATATAAATCACGGTGTGATAAAAAAATGATATTTTATGATAAAATAAAGTTTGTTCATACTTACCTGGCAGATATATATATAGCTGTATTCTCCAAGGACCAACAGAAATTCAAAACTTACGGCACACGCAGTTGGGCCAGGTGATTAGTACCCATTCCCGCCGCTGGGAGGCGGGGTATCAGGAACCATTCCCATTTTCTATTCATATTTTCTAGAATCTAGAACTACTGTCTCCTGAGGGGAGGAGGGTGGGTACTATGATTATATATATCTGCCAGGTAAGTATGAACAAACTTTATTTTATCATAAAAATATCATTTTTTTCATGACACTTACCTGACAGATATATATATAGCTGAATCCCACCATTGGAGGTGGGAAGAGACAGAATAGGATTTAGGAAACAAACATATGTAGGCGATTGACGCCTTGGTTCCTTACCTGTTAGCATTGTTGACTTCGTGATTACTGTCACCCAAGTCTGCTTCTGCTTTACTAGAGACTCCAGCGAGGTAGGGACCTATAAAGCTGGTGAAATCTAGATGATCTGTCAACGGGGGCGAGACCACAATGTGACTAGACCATATGACCTTACTGTGAGGGCAAGCGACAAACGAAACACCCACCTGACCAAGCCTAGTTACGTCATGAAAAAATAACATAAACTAAGGACTGGGATGACCACCACTGGTGGAGACCCAACAACCATAAAAAACAATACATCTAATATATTAAAAAACACACAAAAACAAAACTAAAGGAGAGGATGAGAATCGCTTTCTGCCCCCAAGATCGTATTTGCGGAAACGTAAGGCCCCAGCGCACAGCAATTCTCATAGGACGTCTTTACTTCCGAAGATAATGAGAAGCGAAGACAGAATTGCTTCGCCAAAAAGTGGCACCCAGAATGTCATTGAGAGACATGGTTTTTCTGGAAAGCCACTGAGGTAGCAATGGCTCTCACTTCGTGAGCCTTGACCTTCAAAGATCTCAAATCCTCGTCTAGCACACTGGAATGGGCGTCTATGATGGTGCTTCAGAAAAAAGAATGCCAGGGCATTCTTTGAGAGAGGTATATCAGGCCTCTTAACCGAGCACCAAAGATTGTTAGAAGGACCTCTACAATCCTGGGTCCTCTGTAAAAAATTTCAGAGCCCTGACAGGGCAAAGGGTTCTCTCTGGCTCTTGTCCAGTGATGTCCGTCAAGCCCTTAATTTCAAGGACCTTGGGCCAAGGGGAAGACGGGTTTTCATTTTTTGGCAAGAAACATAGGGCTCAAAGAGCAGACAGCATCAGGGCCTCTAAAACCTATAATCTTGCTGATCGCTTGAGTTCACTAACTCTCTTTGCTGTCGCCAGAGCAGTTAGGAAAATAGCTTTCTTGGTTAATGTTCCTCAAGGAAGCAGAATGCAAAGGTTCAAATCTCTTGGACATCAGGAATTTTAGAACCACATCTAAATTCCAAGAAGGTAACTTAGGGCGGCTACCTTAGACGTCTCAAAAGACCTTAGAAGATCATGAAGGTCTTTGTTGTCCGATAAGTCAAGGCCTCTATGCCTAAAGACCGCTGACAGCATACTCCTGTAGCCTTTGATGGTAGGGACTGCCAGCTTTAAATCCTTTCTCAAATAAAAGGAAGTCTGCTATCTGGGACACAGAGGTTGTGGTAGAGGAAATTCCCTTCTTTTGCACCACTTCCTAAAAATGACCCACTTTGACTGGTACACTTGCTGGAAGAGGCTCTCCTGGCGTTGGCGATCGCTTTAGCCACTGGTTTAGAAAAACCTCTCGCTCTGAGCAACTTCTCGATAGTCTGAATGCAGTCAGACTCAGAGCGGGAAGGTTTTTGTGGTACCTCTCGAAGTGGGGTTGTTTGAGAAGATCTGTTCTCATAGGAAGCGTTCTTGGAAAATCCACCAAGAGAGACATGACCTCTGTGAACCACTCCGCTGAAGGCCAAAAGGGGGCGATTAATGTCATTCTCGTCCCTTCTGAAGCTACAAACTTCTGATGACTTCCCATGAATCTTGAATGGGGGAAAGGCATACAGGTCTAGACCCTTCCAGTCCCAGAGAAAGGCATCCACTGCTAGAGGCCCCTGGGTCGAGAACACGGGAGAGCAGTAAAGAGGCAGTCTTGTGGTCCTTGAAGTTGCAAAGATGTCCACCAGGGGACGTCCCCAAAGCTTCCAAAGCTCCTGACACACTTCTTGGTGTCAGAGTCCACTCTGTTGGAAGAAGCTGATGCTGCCGACTTAGAAGATCCGAAGCATTCTCAACCCCTGCTACCTGGTGAGAATTGTCACCTGATTTCAGGGAATGTGCCCACAGAAGGATCTCTTTGGCAATCATGAACAGGGACCGAGAATGAGTTCCTCCCTGTTTCTTGAGGTATGCCAGGGCCGTGGTGTTGTCTGAGTTGACTTGAAACTCAGTTAGTAACATGAAAGAAGGGCCAAGAAAATCGCCCCAGTTCTTTTAGATTGATGTCCAGGACACCTGTTCCCCTTCCAGGTGCCTGACACTTCCTCCCCCCAGTGTTGCTCCCCATCCCGACATGGACGCGTCGAAAACAACACTAGGTCGATGTTCTGAAGTTTGAGAGAAGACCCCTTCTGCCAACTTTATGGATCGAGCCACCACCGAAGATGATCCTTTACAGAGAAGATCTTCAGAGACTCCTCCAGATTCTCCTTGTTCTTCCAGTTCTCTGCAAGGAAAAACTGGGGGTCTGAGATGCAGTCTCCCCAGGGAAACAAACTTCTCCAGTGATGAAATGGTCCCCAGCAGACTCATCCATTCCTCACCGAGCATGTTTCTTTCCCCAGGAAGGCTTTTTTCTAAACAACTTTCTTGGGAAGAAATGCTCGAAAAGCCACTGAATCCATCTGAATCCCCAGATAAACGAATGGACTGAGAGGGGATCAGATGGGATTTCTCTAAATTCACCAGAAGTCCCAGGGACTTCTGTCAGCCCAAAGTTGAATGGAAGTCCTCCAGACACCTTTCTTCCATTGACAGGAAGAATGAGCCAATCGTCCAAATAAAGCGAGATCCTTATTCCTCCAAGATGAAGCCACCTCGCAACGTCTCCTCATCAGGACTGTGAAGACCATAGGAGCTGTGCTTTCAGTCCGAAACAAAGAGCTCTGAACTGGTACACTGTCCCCAGGACAAATCTCAAATTTTCTCGATTTTAGGATGAATGGGGACATGAAAATAAGCGCCCTGGAGATCCAGAGAGACCATCCAATCATCCTGGTCTTAGGGCTCCCATAACAGACTGAGGCGTCTCCATTTTTGAACTTTTCCTTCAAGACAAAATTGTTCAGTCTTGCTGACGTCCCAGAACTGGTCTCCACCCCCTGACTGTTTTTGGAACCAGGAAGAGCCTGTTGTAAAAACCTGAGACTCCAAATCCAGGACTTGCTCCATGGCTCTCTTCTCGAGCATTTGTTCCAGCAGATCTAAAAGAATCTGCTGCTTCTCCTGATGATAAGATGGCGACAGATCTCTGGGAGTTGAGGACAGGGGGTTTTGAGGAATGGGATCCTGTAACCTTTCTTGATTACATTGAGGGACCAGGAATCTGCCCTCTTACTTTCCAGGCTTCCAAAAAGAGAAGCCTGGCTCCTACTGGTGTCTGGAGGTGTGAAAGTCACTTCTTGCCCTTTGGGAAGAAGGGGCTCCGCCTCTGGAGGACCTCTTCCTCGAAAAGGGTCTAGAGGAGGAAGATTTCCCACGAAAGGGCTTCTGTCTCTTGGAGGTTAGTCCCTGGATGACGTGGATGGAGCTGCAGGACGTCTGGAAGACTGTGCAAGGAGGTCCTGAGTAGCCTTCTCCCAAGGCTGGAGGCGAGATCCTGACAAGCGGCTGGGGAAGAGATGGCTAGACAGAGGGGCGAAAACAGTAAATCAGCCCTCTGAACAGGAGAAACCGACTTGGCTGCAAAATTGCAGTAAAAGCCCTCTTCTTCAGGAGGGTTGTACCAAAAATGGGCAGCCAGTTCATCCGACCATCTCTGACGGCCTTGTCCATGCAAGACAGCACACTGGACAGCTCCCCAGAGAGATAGAATCTGGACTACGAGTCCTCAAGTCCAAGGCCCCCAAGCACCAATCCAGAAAGTTAAAGACCTCCATAGACTTGAAAAGGCCTTTCAGATGCTGGTCAGTCTCAGAAAGCGTCCAGGACACTTTCGCAAGAAAGGAGAGACCTCCTCAAGCATCAACAAGACTGGCAAAAAGTCGCCTTGAGAGGAAGAAGGAACCTTGAGCCAACCTCCTCTCCTGTCTCATACCACATTCCAGCTTTCCCACACAATCCAGACGGGGGTAGAGCGAAGGAAGATTTGCCTTGAGACTTTCTATCTTCCATCCAAGAGTTGACTCTTCTTGAGAGCTTTCCTAGTAGCAAGAGAAGTCTTCATTTGCAGGAAGCCAGAAGATTTCACTCAGACTTCAAGAAGCTAACTGCGAGGGGGGGCGAGGAGCAGAAGGCTGAAATTTGTCTGGAAATAGCTCCTTTCAGCATATTAGCCAAACCTGGTAGTCGGAGAAAGACGACAAAGGGGGCTGCTCCTGCTCTGCAGAGTCCGACTCCTGAGACAAACCTCCCTCTTCGACAGGAGCAGCTGACAGGAGAGTCTTCCGGGGAAGAACCGGAAGACTAAGACCTTGGGTCCAATCCGGCCAAAGAGACCTCTTCTCGTGGGAAGAAGCAGAAGAAAAAGTCCGAGCAACTCCTCAAAAGAAGCGTCCTGCCGAGCGCCCTGACGAATCGTCCTGCTTCACAAGCTGCCGAGCGTCCTGACGAAGCATCCTGCCTCACAAGCAAGCCGAGCGTCCTGAAGAGAGTCCTGACGAGCGTCCTGATGAGCTTCTTGACAAGTCCTGACGAGCGTCGTTCAGAGAATCCAGACGGGAAGGAAGAGAAGCATCCTGGGGAGCGTCCTGCTGAACGTCAAAATGAGCGCGATGAGAAGCAAGAGGAGTGTCAAGAAGAGCGTCTTGGCGCGAACTCTTACTAGTGGCTAGCTGAGCTGCAAGAGGGGCTTCCTGATCAGCCAGCGCGTCACGACGAGGCAAGGAAAACTGATGATCCGACAAACGATGAGGACGACTACGAGAAACTTCGCGGGAGAGAGAGACGAACGAAGAGCAGGAGAGGGAGACCTCTTAGATCTCTTAACTGGCAGCGTCAAATCCTTCGGGCGCCAACGAGGCTCCGTCTCCTTAGCAGCGAGAAGGGATGCTAACTGCCGCTGCATATCCTGGAGAAGACGCTTTAATAAGGAGAAGAAACCTCTCAGGAGAAGGGCTGCTCTTATGAGAAGAAGAGGGGGAAAGGAGACGCCCTCCTCCTTCTACCAAGGGCGACAACAGCTCTCTTCTTGGGGCGGCTGGGACGTTCAACAACGTCCTCCTCCGAAGAAGTCCTGGTCCTCTTCTGCGGTGGCAAGTCAAAACCAGTCGGGAGAAGACTCTAAAGCACGAAAGAGGAGAAGAAGCGTCCCCTTCTCAACGAAGCTCCTCTTGAAAGAACGAGAGTCCAACCGAGAACGCGACCCTGGCGTGGAGAGGCGCCTCAGAGGACGAGAAGCAGTCTTTAAGGACCCGTGCGCGAGCACGATCCTTGGCAGCCTGGGAGACGTCAACAAGGCCTGCCGAAGGGACGCCAGATCGGTGGGGGGTCCCCGTAACCCTCTTGCGGCTTTCGACATGCCCATTCCCTAAGTCCTGGGAGTTCGGCAGAGGTCCAGGCCTAGAGGCATTATAGGGTCGATCTGACGCCCCCTCCACAACACTGGGGGGATCACTACACTTCACTGCATTTTCAATAGCCAACACCTTAGACTCCAAAGTACGAATGGAGCTCAAAATCTGCATAAGGGCATTACCTTCCACAGACGCAATCACAGGGTTAGAAGGCGACTCTACAGGGAAAAGTGAAGCATTAGTAGGATTAACAGGAGATAAATTAATACCCTGACTCCCACCAACTGACAAACTCCTGGAGGAGGACCTCCTGATCACGATCACGCTCTAACTTACAATCACGTAAGAATCGTAAGCCTTCCAATCAGAATCAGGCAAAGATTCACACTCCTTGCAGCGATCATCCAACAAACAGACATGCCCTCTACATCTCATGCATACTGTGTGAGGGTCTACCAAAGCTTTATAGCCTCACCTTACACTCCTTCACAACACACACCCTGAAACTAGCAGAACTAGAACCAGACATCTTGTTTAAGAAAAAGCCAAAACCAAAATCAAATCAGTCCACAGAAGCGTATGCCTATCCACAAATCCAAAGTCAAAAACCAAAAGACAATCAGAATACTCAGTGGAAAAGTTTCCGAAATCCAACGGCGGAGGTATTGACAACAGGTGTTGACAATACCGGCGACAGAGAAAATCTGAATAGAAAATGGGAATGGTTCCTGATACCCACCTCCCAGCGGCGGGAATGGGTACTAATCACCTGGCCCAACGGACTAACAGAGAATGTGCCGTAAGTTTTTGAATTTCTGTCGGTCCTTTTAGGAGAATACAGCTATATATATATCTGTCAGGTAAGTGTCATGAACAAAATGTCATAGAATATAAATACCGCATTTAAAGTAAGATTGCATTTTTCTAACATACAAACCCTGATATCCTTTACATATATATATTTATATAGCTAATATATATTTACAAGGCATTAGCTGGGCATTGGCAACTGTTGAAACCCATGGTGCTAACTGCCCAGATATCAATATCTTTCTGGCCTATATAGGATCCCATTTCCTTGGCCCATATAAATTAAATATCATGGTGTGTTTGTTCCTTTTTGTTTGTGATCTTGTGTATTTATATTTAGATGCCTATTTCACAAACCCATGATTTAGATAAGCCTTGGCGCCATATAATGTAAAGCACCTTCCCATGTTCTGCAGACTATATATTTCTATTTTCAGCATCAAATAAAATTTAAAAAGCATTAAAAAATCGCCATTTTTTGTTTATTATATGTTGGTTATCATCACAAACCCCTACCATTAACCCGGTGTGCTGTATAATATCAAAATATCAAAAACTAAAAACAAAATACATTGGCTAGACAGACAGGAATCTGATGGATATAACTGACTGTTTGATAAATTGAAACAAAGTTTAAGAGAATTGTAAAATTGTTCTTCCATTGATAATAAGATAATTTGGTAACCAGTGCTGGCCAAATTTGACGCGTGCTCACATATATATTTCTTTAGAAAAGTTCATTATTTTCATTTTCATCTCTTCTAAGTCCACTATTTACTCTTTTCAATATGATCAATGTGTCAGTGAATAAACTGGACAGACAGATATCATTGTTAATGTGAACTTGGTAGATATAAAGTATTTATAATTTACCATCAATTTTGATATAATAAAAATTTGATATCAGGCAAATTTGATTTATATATATAAAAAGGATTTTGACAAAGGAAAATCTATTTCTGAGGAAGGTCCTGTCACCCGGTGAAATTCCATTACAGCACGAATTTCTAGGTATAACCTTGCTAGATATACCAGAGAAAAAGAGCTTTCAGGAAAGCTGGGGTTACTACCCCCAGTCGAGCGCCTTCTAGGAAGGCGTCGGTATAAGAAGGGGTGAGTGAATTACCACTACCACGGAAACCTACTCGAAAGATCTCTCCCTTATCAAAACCCCGAACAGAGCGGTGAGCCGTTACAGCCCCCACACCAAACACCCGCCAGGACGGCGACACCAGCGCCACCTACCTCATTCCATGCTAGCACTAACCCCAGACTTGGCATGTGCAAGAGGGGGAGAGTACTAGGTGATTCAGGGAGGGTCACCGGGTGACACGGGACCTTCCTCAGAAATAGATTTTTCTTTGTCAAAATCCCTTTTCTGAGTCCAGTCCCGTGTCAGCCGGTGAAATCGTGATAGAGAATCATGCCAAGGCTGCAACTACCAAGAAAAAGAAATGGGGGTAATCTGAAGAAAAGGCAAAAGTTTTACCAAAATAATTTTAATTAAGCAATCTCTTTCGTGAGCAAGAACTCTAAAGACTAAGGCATATTAAATCTAAGGCACATTAAAAACTTAATACTATGAAACATGGGAGGTCCCCGGCACAACGGAGAAAGGCCCCAAAAAATCTTAAAATTACTTAAAGCAAGGTGAAACATGAAAAGCGCACAAAATAACTGTAAATATAACCTTAATACTATACACATAAACTTATTCTAAACACGTAAGAGAAAAAATCAATTAGCATTAACATATACATATATCTGGGGTACATGGAGCCAAATAAAAACTGTCCAGTACCCACACAAGAAAACAATCATGGCATATCAGATTACACTTTTTCCATCAACAGGTACAAGAAACATCAATATGAGGAGCCAGGCAGTGAGGTATAATCAACCAGGAGAATAAGCAGAAAAGTAAATGAGGCAGGCGGGGGGGGAAAGGAAAGGACAAGGATATGATTAATTAAGGTGGGGAGATGACACTTCCCACAGCTATGGTAGAAAATTTCAGGGCTTGAGCGATTTTAAATAGTGGCGTTTAAACACTAGAGGTGATTTCCAACCGTAAATTTAGATAACTCTGAAAAGTCCATATTATGAAAGTAATTAATGGAAGTAGCAACTGCTCGAATATCATGAACCTTGGGAACTGAATCTGGGTTGGCCTGTTTAATGAAATATAAAATTTGTTGTCTTATAGCATTTAGTGAAAGAGTACCACCTTTCTCCCTGATAAAAAGAGGACCCGACTTACTCTGTGGAGTTCTTAAAAGGTAAGATTTAAGTGTATAAACTGGACATAAAGACTGGTCTTGAGGAAGGGGCACCACCTTCCAAGGAGACCACCTGTCCTGTGGGTCTTCGTTCTTAGCTAAAAATCTAGGGTCAGGGGAAAGGAGGACCTCTCCAGACGGGAGGAAGTTCACATAATTATCACCTCTAGTGAGAGCCGACAGCTCTGAGATTCTAGCACCTGAAGCCAAGCTAATCAAAAATAAAGTCTTCCTTAACAGATCCTGATAAGAGCAATGAAAGTTATCCATCTCTGATGCTAACTTGAGGACGTCATTGAGAAACCACGTAACAGACTGTGGGCGTGATACTGGTCTCAGACGAGCGCATGCTCTGGGGATAGATGAAAAGTAAGAATCTGTAAGGTCGATTTTAAAGCCGTAAAGAAATACTTTCTTTAATGCTGACTTGATTGTGGTAATAGTGGCCGGAGCAAGGCCTTTCTCAAACAATGATCTAAAGAAGGAAACTCCTAAATTAGCTGTCATGATTTTGGCTTCAGATGCTTTTAGGAAGGAGGCTAATTTTTTGACTGCTGAGTCATACTGTCTAATAGTAGAATCTCTTTTATCTGATTCTAAAACAGAGTGTTGACAGGGTCAATGTTCGCTCCTTTTGAGCTGCGAATTTTATAAAGTCCATAAAACTAGGGCATTCTGAATTCTTGAGGAAGCTGACACAGTCTTGGTTTGTACTGTCTGAGTCAGAATGGGCTTGGGAATCCGAGACTCCGTAATCCCAGTTCCTGAAGAAGAGGGAACCAATTGCTCTTCGGCCAATAGGGGGCTACTAGGGCTAATTGACCTTTGAATGTCCTGAGTTTGTGTAAAACTTTCAGCAGTAAATTTATTGGGGAAAGATAAATCTTCTCCCAACTGTTCCAATCTACTGTCATTGCGTCTATGGCATACGCCTGAGGGTCCAGGTTGGGGCCACATAACAGGGAGCTTGAAGTTGCTCTCCGTTGCGAACAGATCCACTTGGAGGCCCGGAACCCGGCGGCAAATCCATTTGAAAGATTCCACGTCCAGGGACCACTCCGTCTCCAACGGAGTAGTCCTGGACAGGGAATCCGCCACCACGCCCGCACCCCGCTAGGTGGGTGGCTGACAGGTGCCAGCTGTGCTTGTTCGCCAGGGGAGAAGATAGCAACCATTACTTGGTTTACTCGGCCTGATTTGGAGCCGCCCTGTTGATGCAATGAACTACCACTGCGCTGTCCAATACCAACCTGATATGAATCCGGTTGGGGGCGGATTTTCTTCAAAGTTAGAAAGACCGCCATAGCTTCCAGGGTGTTTATATGGAACTGCTGAAACATTGTGGACCACGTTCCCTTGTACTTTTTGTTTTGGTGAATATCCCCCCCAGCCGCTTAAGGAAGCGTCTGTGTGAACTACTAGTGCCGGAGGGGGAAATTGAAGCGAACTGTATTGGACAGGCCCTTGACCGAGGCCCAAGGACGCAATCTTGTCTTTAAGATTTGAGGAATGGAGGAGACCTTGTCTCTGAGCTTGACATTGGCTCGACTCCGCCACACTCTGTTTATGTCTTTTAATTTCGCTTTTAATAGCAGGTTTGTCACTGAGGCAAACTGAAGAGACCCAAGGACCCTTTCTTGGGACCGACGGGATGCTGATGGATTTTTGAGAAATCTCTTGGTGAGAGATGCTATCTCTTTCCTCTTGGGAGGCGGAAGGGACAGCGTGTGAGATGACAGATCCCACTGGAGACCCAACCACTGAAACCGGGACTCCGGAGTCAGGCGGGACTTTCTCTGTTCAGTTGAAAACCTAGCGACTCCAGGAAATTGATGACTATGGACGTGGCTTTCTGACACTCCGGAACTGTTGGTGCCCAAATTATCCAATCGTCCAAATATGCTGCTAGGGATATCCCTTGAGACCGGAGTTGCTGTACTACCGTGTCCGCCAGCTTTGTGAATATCCTGGGCGCAATGTTCAGACCGAAGGGCATGACCCTGAAGGAGTAGGCTTGATTCCCGAGTCTGAAACCGAGGAACTGAGAGAAGTTCCGCGCAACCGGGACGTGATAATAAGCGCCTGAAAGATCGATAGAGGTGGTGACGGCTCCACGCGAAGTAGAGTCCGCACTTGAGCTACCGTAAGCATGCGAAATTTGTCGCATTTTATGTAGAGATTTAGACGCGACAGATCCAGGATCACTCTTTGCTGATCGGAGTCTTTTTGGGAACAGTGAATAACCTGCCTTGAAACTTTAGGTGCCTTACTTTCTTTATTGCCCGTTTGTTGAGCAATTCTGTCACATAATCCTTTAGGATTGACTGTGGGTGGCTGGTAAAACCTGGTTAGAGGAGGAGGGTTTTGATCCAGCTCCATCCTAGTCCTTTGGACACAATGCTGTGTGCCCAAGGGCTGAAGGTCCATTGGTCCCTGAACCAAAACAGGCGACCGCCTACCTGTGTTCTCTCAGTGGGAGGGAGCGGGTTTATTCCCCTACCACGTCCAGGTCTTCCCCTTGGGGTGGTGTTGGGCTTCCCTCTATGAGGGGGTTTACCTCTTCCTCCCCTTGCAACCCTATTAAGGCCGTGAAAATAACCACGGCCTTCATATGTGGGGTTGTATGCCGGTGAGGCCACATAGGAGGGTGCAGCTGGTTGGACCAGCACATACTGTTGGGGGTGAGCCTTGAAGTAGAAGGCTGCTCCACTGCCGAGACCGGGACGGGCTTGGACTACCGCCTGATGGTGGGGCTCTTATGCCTCCTGAAGCGTTTACCTCCTCTCGATTGGGGGCGGCCGATTCTGGGGTCTTACGCTTTAGGCCGAAATGCCCCAGCGAGAACGAAGACTCTGGTTGGCCCGTGTAGCCTCGGCCATAACATTCGTGACCTCCTCTTCAGGGAAGAGGTTAGGTCCCCAGATCGAGCTTTTCACGAGCTTGTTAGGCTCGTGGCGGATAGTCGCATCGGCAAAGATGAACTTCCGACATTCCAGTCTGGCCATAATAAACTCAAATAAGTCAGACTGGAAGCCTGCCAGCAAGGATTTAGCCAAAACCTGAAAGAAAGGTTCGTCCGAGCAGGAGACGGCAGTAGCTTCAGAAAGGCATACGGAGTTCAAGGATCGGGCTAACTTAACCCGAGCATCAAACTCCGCTTTCAAAGAGCTTCCGGCAGCTTAGGGAGCTGCTCACTAAACTGCGTGGAAGCGCAGAAGGGGTCCAGCTTCCCGACCGTGAAAGTGGACGGGCTTCCAACCAGAACTCATTACTTCCTGGGAATACCAGGGAAGTAGGGTCTGTCTCCCCTTAGCTGTGGTAACGGGATTACCATCAAAGCACGCCGGGCCGTAGCCAGAGCGACTTTGTCCAAGCAAGGGGGGGAAGGTTGTCTCCCAGGGCAAACATGGTGAAGTTGCCCTTGAAAGGAGTCAACTTCGTGTTATCTGCCTGCCACTCCGTCAGAGTGCGCAGAAGAGCCGACTGAGCTTGGTCCCTAGGGACGATGACAGTCTCCTAGGAACCTTGTCTGACCGAATCCAAGCTTCCTCCGTGAGCCTCACGAAGCCTGGGTAAGGGGGCAGGAGATCGGGGAAGAACTCCACCTCCAACCGTCTCGTGCCAAGACCATCAAGTGTCAGTTTGCCATCATGTTGGATGGCCCGGAGTGCAAAACGCCAAGGGTTACCGACATCAAACGCGGAGGTCCGCAGTGTCGGGGATAACATACTGTGGTTCGGCTGGGGGTGGGTGAGCCATTCCCGCCAGTATGTTATCATGACTGGCCAACTTTTCGGAGATTTTGTTAAATCTCGAATCCAGGTCCTCCGTAAAACGCTTATAGAGCTGATTAGCAAAGGCCTCTGCGTCGAAAGCAGGTTGGCGAGGAGGGCTTGGTTTTGCAGCCCTCTTACTCGCGCCTTTGCTGGAGGAACCAGACTTGCTCCCGGAGGCTACAGGCCCTGAAGCCTTAGCCTTGACGGGGAAGGGCGTGCCTTCTTGGAGGTCGAGGACTTGTAGCCCTTCGCCTTCCATGAAGTCTTCAACTTCAACTTGGGGATAGCAGATGGAGCTCTATCACCCAAGGAGGAAGACTTCACAAAACCTGCAAATGAAGAAATTGATGAAGCAGGGGAGTCAAATAAAGGGGGCCCGCCCCAACAACCTCACTTACCTCACCACTTACCACCTGGTCCTGCTCTACATTCATGGGTTCCAGGTTGAGATCCATGGCGGCTACGTCCTCCGAGACCTCAGCGTGAGGATATCCACTTGGGGTGGCTGGGTCTCATCCCGGATCTGCTGGATGATAGGGGTGGCAAGATCTTCAGGCACTGCGGCCGCCACCCGTGCGCGGGGTAGAGCAAGTCCCTCAACCTGGCGTCGAGGGCGTAGGGCTTCCCGACGGAACGTTCCTTCCAAACCCAGCCACCCAGGCTCGGAGGGATTCAAGGCAGACTTCTTGGAAGCTTCATCCGCCTGTAAAAAACCAACAATTAGCTAAGAACGAAAACCATTCCGGGACTCATAAACAATATACCAATATAATATGAGGAGCATAAGGCAGGATAATGTAAAGACTGTCACTTACCGACTCATCCTGGACAGTTGTGCAGAGAGCAAAGCAAACCTCACAACCATCAGGGTGCCAGACAACCAGGTCATCCAGTCGGACCGCACAACCAGCGTGGGTCCGGCAAACTACGTGACCGTAAGGTTGTTGGAGGAGGCGGTGCACCCGGCTCCTCACAGCGAACAGTCTGTAAGAAGAAACAGTACATGAACCTCCCACCTAAGCAAAATAAAGCTGACGAGGCCGGGAAACTCCACTGCAACCGGAATACTCCGGCGGAGAAGAACTCCCTAACATAAACTGGGCCAATAAGCTCCAAATTACATAGAGTGGAAGGTAAAGGTTTTCAGACCCGGAGTACTCCGGGGATGAAGGAAAGAGAGACCAGGAACCAACCATAAGGGCTGCCAGTAAAATAACGGCGGAGACCCTGGTATAGGACCGGACTCACTTATATAATGAATTAAGGAAAATATTCCTGTAGATAAAGACTTATCTAAAAACAAAAAAAACAAAAACAGTAATAAGTGATGGTAAGAACTCAAGAGGACGGAAGGATCCGCTCCTCTCCAAATGAAAAACCTTCCGCCCTACTTCCCCGCCGGAGAAACAAGACAGGTAAAATGCTCATATGTTCATAACATAGGCTGAAGCAATTATATTACCGTATCAACGTAAACCGACGGGAGAGAAACTAAACAAAAACAAACCACCAACCCCAATACAGCGATGCTAGGGACAATATGGGAGGGAGCCAATCCTCAACCAACAAAGAAGTCCCTGAACTCGGAGAAAACGCCATCTAGCGTCACCCGCACGAGTAGAGCAAGGCTGGAGAGGAGGAGGGGGAGGGGAAGGAGGAGGAGTAGGCTACCAGGAAGGAACAGGAGACGGGGAGAAGCTCACCCGCTCAACTGCACCATACCTCCCAGACCATGAATCTTGGAAGGGTGGAATGACTGGAAGCAACACAACCCAAGCCCGACTCTACCTAGGCGAAGCCTAATATGGACCTAACCTTAACATAGGCTAGGAAAAAGGGAGGGCAAAAGGGAGGAGGAAGCAACAGGGAGAGAAATTTTGTGCTGAGAACCAACCAGGATCGAGAATGGCGGGCAAGGGGGCGACTAGCCTAGAGGAAACACATCCAAAGAACTCGATTCCCCAAAATGGAGGAAGAGAACCAAGGGGCTCACTCTGCCCACCTAAAAACGATCCCGGAGGAAACAGCAACAAAACTCCCTCAACCTGAACTCCTCACCCAGGGCAAGGGGATGGAAGCAAACAGCCTACTCCACAAAATAACCATCACTATAAAAACTAAAATGTGCTCAACAGAGAGCGTAGCCTACCACGGGAAGCGGTTAGATCTGAGGCTGCCGCCAGCACCGAGGTAAACAAACAACAAAATAATAAAAAAAATAAAACTACAAGAGAGCACCATCTTCAAGCAAAATAATTAGCCTAGTAAGACCAAAAATAACAGGAACCCAACCTGGGGGGGGTACCTAGACGGGCATCACTCCCACCAAGGCCAGTAGGCCAATGAAATAATTCATAAGGGGGAGCCACCGCAAGGAACCACCAGGAAGGGGAACCAAAGGGGCAAATTTTATCTATAACGACGAGGAGACAACTCAACTGAAAAGAACAGAAGGAGACGCCATGGTCGACATGGCTGGCAGGGGGCGCCATGGCGACATAATAAGATCTCAATATTTATGAAAATACGAGACCTTAACAGCCAAAAATAGAACAAAACCCACAAGAAGATGGTACTTAACTTGAAATGGTAAAGCTGCTCGACGCCATCTCAGAAAGCAGAAAAAATCCAAAATAATGGAGAGAGCACACAAAAGAAACAGAGATTTCACGTGCTAGAAAATGGAATGAGGTAGGTGGCGCTGGTGTCGCCGTCCCTGGCGGGTGTTTGGTGTGGAGCTGTAACGGCTCACCGCTGTTCGGGGTTTTGATAGGGAGAGATCTTTCGAGTAGGTTTCCGTGGTAGTGGTAATTCACTCACCCCTCCTTATACCGACGTCTTCCTAGAAGACGCTCGACTGGGGGTAGTAACCCCAGCTTTCCTGGAAAGCTCTTTTTCTCTGGTATATCTAGCAAGGTTATACCTAGAAATTCGTGCTGTAATGGAATTTCACCGGCTGACACGGGACTGGACTCAGAAAATATATATATATATATATATATATATATATATATATATATATATATATATATATATATATATATATATATATATATATATATATATATAAATATATATATATATATAATGGTATATATATATATATATATATATATATGTATATATGATATATGTATATGTATATATATATATGTATATATATATATATATATATATATATATATATATATATATATATATATATATATATATATATATATATATATATTTGTATATATATATATATGTATATATATATATATATGTATATATATATATATATATATATATATATATATATATATATATATGTATATATATATATGTATATATATATATGTATTATCAAACTGAAAACTACAAACATCCTTTAATATCCAATTCACTCTACCTCGGAAGTAATATATTTTCATATATGTTACCAAGGGAATTTTAGTTGATAATAAGTCCACGTCCCCCGATGAGAACCAGCGGCAGGACCGAGGAATCAGGACTACAGTGACACACTAACCAGTCGGCCACAAGAGAGGTATAAGTGAATACCATCTCCCATCAACCCACCCGGTGTCGTTTACTCAGGTGTTTTGCGTTTGGAGAATATCCACCTGTCTCTGCCATGTTGACCATGTAGTCGTTTGTCGAAAGCCATATTATGACTATTTATCACATCACCGTGATTCATATACAATCAGAAAGCTACAAACGTCCTTTAATATCCAATTCACTCTACCTCGGAAGTAATATATTTTCATATATGTTACCCGAAGGAATTTTTAGTTGATAATAAGTCCAGAGTGCCGTCCCGTGGGGTCAAACCAGCGACGGACGAGGGAATCAGGACTACAGTGACACACTAACCAGTCAGCCACAAGAGAGAGGGTATAAGTGAATACCATCTCCCATCAACCCACCCAGAGCCGAACTCAGGTGTTTTGCGTTTGGAGGCGATATCCACCCACCTCTGCCATGTTGACCGTGTGAGTGCGTTTGTCAACAAAGTGCTCCATATTATGACTATTTATCACATCACCGTGATTCATATACAATCAGAAAGCTACAAACGTCCTTTAATATCCAATTCACTCTACCTCGGAAGTAATATATTTTCATATATGTTACCAAGGAATTTTAGTTGATAATAAGTCCACCGTCCGGGGGACCTGGCGAACCAGCGACGGACGAGGAATCAGGACTACAGTGACACACTAACCAGTCGGCCACAAGAGAGGTATAAGTGAATACCATCTCCCATCAACCCACCCGTCCGACCTCAGGTGTTTTATGTTTGGAGGCGATATCCACCCACCTCTGCCATGTTGACTTATCTGATGCGTTTTCGTGCGTAGCCATATTATGACTATTTATCACATCACCGTGATTCATATGCAATCAGAAAGCTACAAACGTCCTTTAATATCCAATTCACTCTACCTCGGAAGTAATATATTTTCATATATGTTACCGAAGGGAATTTTAGTTGATAATAAGTCCACCGTCCGTGAGTCGAACCAGCAGGACGAGGAATCAGGACTACAGTGACACACTAACCAGTCGGCCACAAGAGAGGTATAAGTGAATACCATCTCCCATCAACCCACCCGTCGAACTCAGGTGTTTTGCGTTTGGAGAAATATCACCTACCTCTGCCATGTTGACCGTGTAGGCGTTTGTACTGGCGTAATATATTATGACTATTTATCACATCACCGTGATTCATATACAATCAGAAAGCTACAACGTCCTTTAATATCCAATTCACTTACCTCGGAAGTAATATATTTTTTCATATATGTTTGGAAGGGAATTTTTAGTTGATAATAAGTCCACCGTCCTGTGAAAATTGAACCAGCGACGGACGAGGAATCAGGACTACAGTGACACACTAACCACGGTGTGATAAAAATTTCATAATAAGAGCTACGTGTTCAAACATACCAACGAACTATCATGGGAGGTGGGTCATTGCCCGGTAAGTACAATTTCCCGCTCGAACCTGAAACAGTACAGCAGACTCCGGTAATGATTTATACCTCTCTGATGGCGCGGTGTGCGTCCACTGGAGTGTTGAATGGGTCCATATCAAGGGTTCGGCGTCCCAGTGGTACCTGTTCATTTATCACTTATATAAATTCCCCTTGGTGATAATTCTCCATCGGAGATACTCTCGAAAATAGCGTGATTTGATATTAAACGACATTTGTAAAATCATGATTGTATATAAATCACAGGTGTGATAAAAATTTCATAATAAGAGCTGCGTGTTCCCAAGCGTACCAAATAAACTATCGTTCTTGGCGGAGGTGCAATTGCGAGGCTAAGTACAATTTCCCGCTCACGACGGGAAAAAACAGTACAGCAGACTGGTAATGATTTATACCAGATCTCTTGATGGCGCGGTGGTGCGTCCACTGGAGTCGTTGAATGGGTCCATGTCAAGGGTTGGCGTCCCAGTGGTACCTGTTCATTTATCACTTATATAAATTCCCCCTTCGTTGATAATTCTCCATCTTCGAATACTCTCGAGGTAGCGTGAATTTGATATTAAAACGACATTTGTAGCTTCATGATTGTATATAAATCGCGGTGTGATAAAAAATTTCATAATAAGAGCTGCGTGTTCCAAGCGTACCAACTTCAACTATCATGGTGGAGGTGGGTCATTGCTCGATGGCTAAGTACAATTTCCCGCTCACGGCGGGAAAAAACAGTACAGCAGACTTCGGTAATGATTTCCGGTTCTCTTGATGGCGCCGGTGGTAACGTCCACTGGAGTCGTTGAATGGGTCCATGTCAAATTCGGCGTCCCAGTGGTACCTGTTCATTTATCACTTATATAAATTCCCGGAGGTCGGTGATAATTCTCCATCGGAATACTGGAGAGTAGCGTGAATTTGATATTAAACGACATTTGTAGCTTCATGATTGTATATAAATCACGGTGTGATAAAAATTTCATAATAAGAGCTGCGTGTTCCAAGCGTACCAACGAACTATCATGGCGGAGGTGGGTCATTGCGAGGAGAAGTACAATTTCCCTCTCACGGCCCAGGAAAAAACAGTACAGCAGACTCGGTAATGATTTATACCTCTCTTGATGGCGCGGTGGTGGTAATCCACTGGAGTCGTTGAATGGGTCCATGTCAAGGGTTCGGCGTCCCAGTGGTACCTGTTCATTTATCACTTATATAAATTCCCCTTCGGTGATAATTCTTCATCGGAGATACTCTCGAGATAGCGTGAATTTGATATTAAAACGACATTTGTAGCTTCATGATTGTACATAAATCACGGTGTGATAAAAATTTCAATATATATATATATATATATATATATATATATATATATATATATATATATATATATATGGTGTGTGTGTGTGTAAAGCGTGTGTGCATGTACATACATGTGCATGTGTGTGCATGTGTGTCTGCAAAACACCAAATGACTAATAAATCTGTTATAAAATAACAATATATTGAAATTCTACACATTTTCAGTTGACCACATGTGGTACATATAAACTTATAATGCGTGTGCAGTCATTCAGGGCAATGTGTGCCTTTTAGAGTCATACTGAGTATGAGCCACGTCTGGTACACGTTGCATCATGGTAATTCCCTAGATCAGTCTGAGCGATATGCACCATAACTGAACATCCACAGTGTGACCATATTTGGCACACAACGCCAGCAGAACTGTCTCCTAATAGTTTTGGGCGACATGAGCCATATATGACCACATCTATTATGTCCATATTAGGTACACAACGCCTGTAATTAAGACTTTTGTTATGT
The DNA here is from genome assembly GCF_040412425.1 of Macrobrachium rosenbergii. Classification (NCBI taxonomy): domain Eukaryota; kingdom Metazoa; phylum Arthropoda; class Malacostraca; order Decapoda; family Palaemonidae; genus Macrobrachium; species Macrobrachium rosenbergii. The sequence goes on along the minus strand of NC_089795.1, from coordinate 19,227,108 downwards.
CAGGCAGAAGTGTACCACATAAAATCACGCTTTTACACTGGCTGAGCACTTTCGGCTTACCTAAGGAATACACCATAACAACTCTCACGTCAATAGCTAGCTGGTTACTGATTTTATGAGGTTTAAAGAGAACGCCCATTGGGCGTTTCACAGCATTGCCAATCGCAGTCAACGTGTTAAGAACCTAAAATCTTCTGGAAAAATTCCTGTGAAGTTAAATATAATGGAATTTGTGGTATGGTTCCCTGGAGAGAGAAAGGGACCATGTATGCAGCTTCTTAATGTTTCAAATGTCAAATTAAAAAAGGTATATTTTTCTGTTATGTATCAGTATTTCTAATTAATTTCACCAAACAACTACAATTTTCTATATCGTGTTTTAATAAACCATATCATATCTTCTTTGTTTTATGTAATTGTTAAAAAAAAATATACACCCACAACAGAAAATAAAAAAACAATAGGTACAGTATGTACAGTTAAGAATGCTCCCTAGTTAAGTGTTATATTGTACCAAATGTTTAAAAAGAATACTGGCACATACACTGGAATATATTTAAACTAAAAGGCAAAAAAGTAAAAAAGAGATTGTTCTCTATAAAGATCGCTACTATGCACAGAAAACATTTTTTACTAAGAAAAATACAAGTTCAACAAGTTGTCGAGTATTGTACTTTGCACAGTATGTAACAATAAGAAAGGTAAAGTGTTCTCTGCTGGTAAGTTAAACAACATGAATACAATACAGTAAAGATTGCCAATGCACAAGGAAACTAGTTGTTAGACACTATGAACAGAAAGTGTTTTGAGTTTTATAAATAATGCATAGAATTACTCTTTTCAAACAGTACACTATTAATACATATTGTTTTAATTTACAGCATTATCTAAAAAATAAAACAGTGAGCATAATACTGAAACTACTGTACTGTAAGCTACTTGGTAACTGCAGGTATCTTGTCCACAGTAGGTAGTGTTTTATGGAAGCTGGTTTGGTGGCTGGTTTGGTGGCCGCTTTGTTTTAGTCATCCACAAATTTGAAATCAGCATTATGCCTACATCTGGATATCTGAAAATTGCAAGCAACTACAATATCAAATTTTAAAATGTACAATCTAATGGAAACTTACATATGTTCTAATATGAAGATCTCTCTTTCTTGATTCAGGATCCCGAAGAAGACATCGGTTAATAAAGGAATTGAACTCCATGAGACGACAATCTTTGCGTAAATCATCCTGAAATTTAAATAAATATAAAATTGAAATTTGCCAAGTATCAAATTTAATTGTGCAATGTAAAAGACAAGGATTAACAAGGAAATCTGATCTATGACCAGTGGTCGCATAAGTAATTATTTCATTGTATTTTCCCATCACACTTTACCCTGCCCTCTACTTCCATAAAGCTTTACATTACAGTTCAGAATGGTTAGATATAAACAAGAGAGAGCGCCCCATGGGGTTTCCTCTACTGAGTATTGAGAACTACAAATGCTTTCAGCAATTATTTCTTATGACTAGTCGGCAGGCTCAAGTTCGATATAAAAAAAGGGCTTCTAAACATCATAACTAAATTCTTTCTTACTTTTCCAGAGTAAAAAGGTATACTTATCTAATTACTTAGCTTTCCTTCTAATTCTGATCCGAATAAATTTTGTTATCGAGAACCACCAAAATTTAATAAAAGTTACATCCACTCTATACACAATAATACAGTAAACCCCCCATATTCGCGTTCTCACGATTAGCGGACTCACGTATTCACGGATTTCTCTGTGGAATGTATCTACCCATTATTCGCGGAAAATTTGCCCATTCACAGTATTTTTCACTGAGAAATATTCACTAATTACTGTATTTTCATCTCATTTTCATGACTAAATGCACTTTTTGTACTAAAACTATTAAAATACTCAGGTAATGCTCGAATTACGATAATTCACCTTACGATAATTCAATTTTGCAATGGGGTAGGCAATTAATACCGATACAAAAATATTACTTATACCTATAAAATATTTTTAAATTTTGCGCGGGCGCAGGCAGCAGCGTAATCAGGCAGCGAGAGAGACCAAATTACAAGACAACTTTTCCTCCATTTCTTTATCCCATCTTCTAGTTCAAAAAGTAAACGAGAATGATAAAAGTATCGTTAGTAACGTTATATTCTTGCGTAAATGCGTACAGCCATAAACAACCAACTGAGAAACTGTTGTTTTGCTTATAACCGAACTGGATAACAACATCCGTTTACCTGGTATTTCAACCATCATAAGGTAATAAACAATTAGCGTAGGTTATAGCACAAATAACGTTAAGTAGAATAGGACTGATATATTTTTACATTATACCCTTATTCGGTATGGATAAAAGATTTCAAGGAAATATACTGCTAAATTTAGGCTGCAAGTTGCAGCTGAAGCTGAGAAAACAATGTTCAAGTTGCTAATGACTATACTGTAAATTATCGTGCATCGGCAAAATGGATGAAACTCGATCATAATTAAAATTGGAGAGAAAGTATTTTAATCAAAACTACTGGGCATGAAAGAACATATTACTGTTATTTTTACGCCGATAAACAATAAATACGTAAAGCTCATATTATGATGAAATCAAATGAAAATAATGAACAGAATCTTGAATTTTTTTACACAAAACAAACGCCACAGTTATTCGTCATCTATTAACGAAAATAACAGATAAATTAATTTCACAACGAAACATATTTAAGTTATATTTCGACTTAAAAACACTTCGTATAATGAAAAATGACCTTGCCCCATATAAATAAAGTATCTAGAGATTCATTTACACCAACTAGAAGCAAGAAAAGCACTCAGAACTCAATTAAATACAGCAAAATCAACACCGCATAAACGATTTCCAAACCAAAACATTGAGACGCTATGACCGCAATTTATAATACGAAAGCTATATAAGAATATATACAGGCAGCCCCCGGTTAACAGCGGGCTCGGTTAACGGCGATCCGGTTTTACAGCGCTTGTCTAGCGACGAAAATCAGCAATTTTTGGTACCGAAAATCGCTGATTTCCGCTTACCAGTGCCGATAATTGTTTACTGGCACCAATACATACCTAACAGAGGTGCCAATAACCAAAAATCGGCGCTTTTTGGCGCTGATAATCCCTGAAAATTGCAGAAAAAGCACCAAAAATTACCGATTTTCAGTTAGTAGCGGTTTTCAGTTATCATTACACCCTCAGAATGGAACCCCCGCCAATAACCAGGGACTGCCTGTACAAGATTATTGGATACAGTGAATTAAGGCATAACATTTCAAAAGATCCATGGAAAAGATGCATATCTGTTATGTTGATGTTTTTATAATACGATATGTGAATATAAAGTACAGTATAATGTAAGCTACGCTACCATTTATGTATACAAAATACCATAGTGTAGGCTAAGCTAATTCTTGTTTGTTATTCAATTTCACTTTGCATGAACCTCCAGAATTAGCTGATATAAATAATTACTATACCATGTATGTATAGCATATACTTTATAGTGTAGGCTAGGCTACCATATATGTATACATGGTACCGAATACCGTAATGTTTGCTAGGCTATGTTCGAGATAAGGTTTGGTATTTCTTACGTTTTTTCCAACAAACGATGGTTTTTTTTGGAACCTAACCCCATCGTAAGTAGGATAATACCTCTATAAGCATTTTTAGTTTGTTTTGTGTGTGTTTGAACTATCAAAATTGGCAGTTCTAAGTGTTTTTAGAAGGGTTCCAAGTATTCGCGGGTTTTAGCTATTCGCTGGTGTGTGTGTGTGTGTGTGTGTGTGTGTGGTACGCATCCCCTGCGAATACAGGGGGTTTACTGTACTTGAATAATCAGACCCCCTTCCAAGACAGATTTTTTAACCTGCATCCCCAAGTGTTCTAAAAAAAACTTGGAAATAACCAACTTAGAACTTTTAACCCATCATGAACTTTACAATGATTTTTAACTACTGTACATGCAAAAGGTTATGGGCCTGCAAGTTCTTTCCCTATTCATATTTCAATGGGGTGGAAGACAAGGAAATGTCTAACTAAATCTATTCTTACTGACTCACCAACTAAAGATTTTTAGCATAGCATATAACCTCTTAACTCATTCATTTTTCTTCATTTTACTCACATACACTCACCTTTGGTTTACACATCATTATATAAGGTTTCCCATCAGAGCCACGAAGAGTAATCTTCTTGGGAAGCTGAAGAGATTGCATAATTTCTATCTGATCCTCAATATTTTCTAAGTAAACTTGGTTCCTTAAAATATAATAATCTTTTTGTTAGATAACAGATCATATTCTTCTGACATATGAGTATTAAATGTTTATATAGTGGGTTCTGGAACTGAGAATAAAAAGAACTATATTTCATCAAACATCTTTATCAAAAGCTTACATTCTGTACATTTTTCTATTCAACACAAAAACATATTTAGTTGTCACTTACTTAGAAAAAGGGTTGTGAGAATCTAATGACTCAGAAGATGCTGGAAGAGTTACTGACATTTGTTGCTGAAGAGGTAATATAATATCAGAGAAGTCTGGATCTGTCAACAGCCGTGGCAAACCTCTAAGCAAAGTATTCAGACTTACATGCTGTATTCCCTGGAAAAATTAATTACATTCAAATGATGTTCTTATTAATTATAGAAATTTCAAGTTAAGAGAGGGGGTGACATTAAAAGCTTTGTGTACAATGGTAAATATGAAATTTGATATAAAAAAATTACTTATCATGCATAAAAACCAATTACAGTTTTTACTATAACCTTTTACAGGTCAATACCAGCAAAGCAGGAGTTAACTGAATATACATATATAAGGGCTAGGTAGTCCACTAAGGAGAGGCTTGTCTCACTTTTTGTGTGGTTTCACTTGTGTGCTTAATGCCAACCCTGCAATTTTTCTAGTTAAATGATAGCAGGCTTGTTTTGATTACATGAGAAAAACTGTAATGCTTCATTATTATTATTATTCAGAAGACGAAACCTATTCATGGGGAACAAGCCTACAGGGGTCACTGACTTGAAATTCAAGTTTCCAAAGAATATGGTGTTCATCAGGAAAAAGTAAGAGGTAAAGGGAAATACAGAAAGAAGAGATACCACTTATCAAAAAAAAAAAATTAATTGAATTAATAAATAGATAAAAATGTATTAAAATGCAGGGAGAATAGTTCTTCTTTGATTATATTCAAAAGCATTTATTGAAGTTTCATTAGTTAATATTTTTCTACTATATGAAATATTTACATTTTACATTTCAACCCTTGCTCACTATCAATATTATCTACCACCCATTACAGATGTTAACAATATGTATATGTAAATATATTATTTTTGGTTTTTCTGTTTTATCTCATTATGGAGAGTATCAACATTTTTCTCTCAAGGAGTGAATAATTCAGTCCTCAACCATACGGTTTCAGAATTTGATCAAATGGACAATTCGAGGAGACAATTCAACACTAAAATGATCAGTTATATTGTATATTTGCATAACGGCTGTAAAAGAATACATTATTGAGAAAAACTAATACCACACAAATACTTAACAAAATCATACTGCATATTATAGAATTCCCAGCCTTTCACAGATCAGGCAAGGATCATTAGGCCTAGCCAAGCATTTATACGTTAATATTCAACATTTTTTTCATATTTTGATTATAACAAATAAACAAAATGTAAAAAATAGTTTTGTCTTAATGTTGTATAAGCAAAACACATAGGCCTATAAATTTTGAGTACTAAAATAAAACCCTCTTCAGGCCTAGTTACAGGAAAAAAATACCACAATTCTTGAAAAAACATACAAAAGAATGATTATAATTTTAATTTCCTTTAAATGGAATGTTATTTAGCTTGGCTACTAGGATACGCATTGCCTGCATAGTATCCATTAGCAATTAACTTGTTCGTTTGTTTTATGTCAAGCCAGCCTTGTGCAGGAATGGGCTCTTGCTCCAGGGCAACCCGTAACCAAGTGACAGAAACAGTTACTTTGTCACCATGGCATATAGTGGGCCTGTGCCCCCTGGCCAACATTTCCCAGATACCACTGCTGAATACTGCCAAATGCCTTTGGTCTGAAACATTAAAGGAACTGATGCAATGTTTTGTACCCCATAGTATATACAATTTCATTACTCTATACATATCTGATTTTTCATGTGTTGCATTTTTGATAGCCCAAATAACATTAGACTAACCTCTTTTTCTCAGTAATCCCATCTTCTTGTTAAATAAATGAAAGTAGAAAATAAAAATAATCTTACTAAATGAATTTCATTTTTAGTAGATTGTACTAGGCTAAGCTTTTAAACAAGATAACCAAACTTGTGGCTTATGTAACAATTCATAACCATCTCTTATAATTAACAACCACTTACCAAAGAACTGACATACACAATATCGAGTATGATGTAAACAAATGAATTGGGAAACAGCTGTTTTTATGATTATTGAAGGATTTTATTTTAACATACAGTATGTCAGTTTACCTTTGTATACCCATTTTACATTCATGTACACAAGTAATCAAAATACTATATCATCAGTACAATGATTCTAATTAGTTTACCATATCTACCAAAACACTATGGTACTGTCATTATAATTATCAGTATTATTATTATTCTACATTACTCTCTAGATTCTCACAGGTCTTACCAAAAGATTTGTTCTTATGGGAGATGTGGAAATTGGAGCAAAATATCAATTCTTATGGAAGAGGGGGAAAAATGGAGAGATACTGTATTAGCTTTTAAGTGAGAAGGAAAAACTGTAGCAAGATATAGATTTTTCAGGGAGGGGTAAAAATGTATGCAAAATATTTCTTCTTGACGTTAAGATATGTAAAAGAAGAAAGGCAATGCAGCTGTGGCTAAAGGGACTCTGCAAAATCTTCAGTATTGTTAACAATGAGCTGTTCAAAGAACAATGTAGGTGGTACCTCTATGGGATGTAGTTGAAAGCAAAATAATAACATTTCTATTGCTACAGTATAATAATAAAGAAATAGTGAGACAGATCATTTAATAATCCATGATATTGTTCATTTATCCTAAAGAATAACAAAAGAATACTTAAAAGTTAGGCAGACAAACCTTCTCCACTGGCTTGTTTGAAAGTTCTAGAAACTTGTCGGCTAACTTTGTACAATCTGCAATGAATTTGTGCAAGCTTGAATTTTTCCTTTTTGCAGTCTCAAAGATCTCCAGGCATCTCTTGACTCTCATTTGATAGGATGACTGGAAAACAAAACAAAGAATAGTGAACTTAATGATGCAACAAACTTACAATTAACTTGTAAGAGACTGAAGTTAAGGACATATATCAAAGTGAGCATTTTCCAACATTTAAATTGCTATCCTTAAACACCTCCCAACATTTATAAAACTATGGTAAACACTTCCAAACATTTAAACAACTACCCTTAAAACATTTGGGCTAAATACTAGATATCTGAGCAATTAAGTCATGAGTACCATTTCTCTTTGAAGATATAGCCAAAAGAATTTCATGTGTCACACACATTATCACTGACTATAGAAATAAAAATAATCTACATTACAAGTATTCTTCATTCCATTAGGTCAAGCGAAGTCATAGGCATTATATAATAAATAACTGGCATGGAACAAAATAAAATTTCTGATAATGACTACCTGGCATATACTTTTTGCAGTGACTTTCAAAATAACAGAAAACTAAAAAGACAGGTAATATTTGTTTTCAACCAATATGATTCACTTATAAGCTGATATCTGGTGGGAATACGTTGATGTAGATACAATGGGTAATAAGGATCAATGCCCAATAAAAAATGAAGCCAATGGCAACAATGAAAATACAGAAGGACTACTGTAAAACTCTTAAAATATGTATGCTCACTTAAAAAGTGCATCGAGTGTTATAGTTTCACTCATTCTGCGCTGTTAATCTTAATCATCAAAGCTCGTTCACCATAAAACCCTTAGGATTCTCTCCAAGTGAATAATCAGTAGGTGATCATTATTCAAATAGAGTTCAACATCTTTATTAAGACAGCTGTAAAAATAAAAATCTCCTGTAAAGTACTTAAACCTCCAAAAATTGGTTTCGGTATAAATCTTTTATTTTTACCAATATAACCCTATTATTTCACCTATGTCCTTATTATTAGTCTAAGCAAAGGGAGTATCAAATAACTGGTTATGAGCAGTAGTTACTAGAGAGCTAAAGTATTTCACAAAACAGCAAGCACCTGTTTTACTTATTGCTCTTGCCTCTATGGCCAGTATGCTGATCAGAGAATACATGCCAATATGAAAGAAGACTGGGTGAGTATTGCAATATGATGGAATCTATTGAACGCTTATGTAAAATATCTTCAGTGTTTCCATGAAAAACCTATTTCCTTACTGCTGCAGAATATACTCTTTGAAAAAATACAACTAATTCTTGAACTCCTCAGGTACCACATCTAATTAGAAACCAACTCCTAACTGGTATCAAATTAGATAACAGAACTCTGACCTAAATTTATGGACACTACTCAAGATTTTTCTTGGGTAATAACTATAATTATAATCAGAAGAGAGCCACTTGTAATTTTTTAAATCTTTTATTAATATTTTAAGTGAATCTTTAATAGGCAGAAAACTGAGGGTATGTGTTGATGGCCGGTATAGTAAGCTTTAGTAATGTCACTTCGGGTGTTACTCAAGGCAGTGTTCTTGGACCTTTACTATCTATAATCTATACTACTGTAGTGACATGCAGCAAGGACTGAAAAAACACTGAATGCCTATGCCAATGATGCTACTCTTCTCTGCACTTTAGGTCTGTGGTTTCAGAATCCTTGAATAGAGATTTGGCACGTATTCATGAGTGGAGTAGGCTTTGGGACATGAAACTTGGGGCATGAAATTTAACTCTGCTAAAATTCAAAGTATGATATATAGTCATTCCAAAACCCTTTTGCCTTTACATCCTGATTTACATTCATATGGTAAAGTTTTAAATGTCGGTGTCTCTTGTAAAATCTTAGGGTACCTTTTGATATGAAATTGACTTTTTAGAAGCATATACATTAATATTGCTCCCTCTGTTTCTCAATAAAGTTTATATCTTACAGAAATGTTTTTGAATGCTTTAAGATGAAGCTATTATACCAAAGTGGATTAACTTTTTCTTATTCCTTGTTTGGAGTACAGTAATACTTCGATCTTACACGATTCGAGTTGCGCGAATTCACACACAAACGAACTTTTCACTGGAACCTAACTAATGGGCATATGCGATTTTTTCACAGACACACGAAATTCTCGAGAAACCCTGCAGAAGTGGGTGTTTAATTTTTGAAGTAATTTACAAGTTTTCATGCTTTTATGTGTAAAATCTGTTTGAAAAATGCATTTCATTCTTTTATGTGTAAAATCTGTGTGAAAAATGCATTTCATGCTTTTATGTGTAAAATCTGTATGAAAAATTCATTTCATGTTTTCATGTGCAAAATCTCTATGAAAAATGCATTTCATGTTTTAATGTGCAAAATCTCTATGAAAAATGCATTTCAAGCTTTCATGTGTAAAATCTCTATGAAAAATGCATTTCATGCTTTCATGTGTAATATCTGTATCGATAATGTATTATTTTTATTTTTGTACATGCATAAATATGATGCAAAGGTAATTTCAGCACATTCAGTTAGTGTACTTTTACAAGATGTGATACCCATTTGCAAAGTTACTAAACTTTTCAAAGATGATACTCCTGCAGAAAATGCTTGTTTAATGTTTGAAGTACATTTATAAGTTTTCATGCTTTTAGCTGTAAAATCGATATGGAAAATTTATATTTATATTTATGTACATAAATATCATACAAGTATTACGTCCATTTGCAAAGTCTTTGTCACAAGGACTTTACATGACCTTGAGATGAGGTTGTTCAGTCGCGCTCACTTGATAAAATGAATTCGTTAATGTAATATCAGAGATGTAACTAAGAGTTGTATAAGTGTCATTCTTTGAAAATTACTCTGTTCACCTTGCAGAAAAGTGCTGGTGCAATCTGTATGTGCATGTAATTACAGCACGTTCAGTTGGTGTACTTTTACAAGATGTGATACCCTTAGTTACTGCATTTTTCAAAGATTATACACCTGTAGAAAGTGTTTAATTTTTAAGTTTTCGTGTTTTTAGGTGTAAAATCAGAAAGGAAAATTTGTATTTATATATCTGCCCATAAATACGATACAAAAGCAGTACAGTTACTTTATTACAGTATCTCTCTCTCTCTCTCTCTCTCTCTCTCTCATTCGTAGTTAGCGCTCAAATACTTTTACAACTTATTATTTCACTGGTACGTCATTACCTGTACAGTATATAATTTTAAACTGATTGAATTTTACCTGTACTGTACTACCTTCTACGAACATTATGTACATTTTTTCGATGTTTTATGGAATTGTACTTTTGTTGACTGTGACGTTTTGCCTAGTGACGCAAAGAAAACGGCTTTTATTCTAAGTGACAAGGAAAATAGCATCCCATGAATTAGGGGTAACATTAGTATATGTACGCACCTACTGTAAATGCGCTATTATGAAACTGTGCAATACTCAATTTTTATGTCAACCATTTACTGTATTCCTTTTTTAAGGGTAATAACCTAAATTTTAAATAAAATTACACTAACTTTAGTTCATTTAAAAGTTAGCTTAATACTTTGGGAGCATGATTAGGGTCATATTTAGTACTGAAACTCTGGAAATAAACATTTATTAGCACTTTTAAAGACCATGCCAAACTTACGCAAAAATTCACCTTGCACGAGGGGCTCCGGAACCTAACCTCGCGTAATTTCGAGGTATGACTGTACTGCTCTCCAGTGTGGTCCTCTGGTGCTGACTCTCATCTCAAACTCTCGGGTAGAGCTAAGTAATCAGTCAAGTTTGTTTTGCCAACTTTTCAGCCCATTTCATACTGGGCATCTGATGGCTTCCACATGCTGCCTCAGTGTGAAAGGCTGGGTAACTGCAGGTAACTGGTGTCTTCCATCGACTGGATTTGTTAAGACTGTAAGTAGAGCGTGGGCATCAAACAAGGAGCTCTTTCTCTTTGCCTTGCTGGCCAAGAAGAAATGTACTCAGAAGAGAAGAATGCAGCTGAATATCCCAGAAGGGTCCCTACGGGCGCTCCTTGAGATATGCATGCAGAAGGAGCCTTTCTTCACCCACAAGGGCCACATGTATAGACAGAGGGATGCTGTGGCAATGGGCCCGACTTTAGGTGTGCTCTTCGCTAACTTTTATATGGGAACAGTAGAAGAGCAAGTTTTTTCCTGTATATCATGGCCTCACATTTATGCACGCTACATCAATGATATTTCAGTGCAGGCAGACGACGGGAACAAAGTAGAGGCGCTCCGCCGCACTTTTCAGGAATGCAGCTCGCTAAATTATACGGTTGAATTCAGCAGTAGTGACAGCTTCCCTTTCTCAACATTCTCATCTGCAAGACCCACGACGGCCTGAGAACCTCCATATACACAAAGCAGACCAACCTTGGCCTCTGCCATAATGGAGACAGCAAGTGTCCTGCAAGGTATAAAATACCACCATCAAGGCCTTTGTAAGAAGGGCCCTAACACACTGTTCGTCCTGGCAGGACACCCACCAAAAACTCAACCGCTTCTCCCAAATGCTCATGAATAACGGGTACAGGCCGTACCCGGTTATCAGCAGCCTCGGTTACTGGCGATCCGGTTTTACGGCGCTTGTCTAGCGACGACAATAACCAGATTTTCGTCGCTGATAACTGGTTATCGGCGCTGATCGCCACTAACCGGTTATTGGCACCGCTAACCAGGGATCAGTGCTATTATCGCCAATTTTCGGTTAGCGGCGATTTTTGGTTGTCGTTACGCCGTCGGAACGGAACCCTGCCGATAACCGGGGACTGCCTGTATTCGAACAAGCAAGTGAATAAGGAAATACACATAGCACTGGATCGGTGGTATGATGAAAGCGAACAGCCACAGCCCCATCCGCAAGAAAGAATTAAATTAAATTATAAAGCAAGAATGCACCCTAAATACCAAGAGGATGAACATGCCAAAAAAAAAAAAAAATTACTGCAGAGAATGTATCTACTACCAATGTCAACATCCAACTGGACCTCATCATTTACTACCAAAATAGATGCACAAGAGACCTCATAATAAAGAACAACCCAGTCCTGCTGATAAGAGATCCCCTTACACAGACAAACGTGGTACTGTATACCATTTCAAATGCCCAGTCTGTGGATGTCCCAGCTTATATATAGGTATGACCACCATGAAATTGCCCAAGAGAATTTCCTATCATACGCAAGAAGGTGCTAAAAAATTCCATATGAGGGATTCCCATCATACAGGCATTGCAAGAAATACAAGTATCGAAAACACCAAGATAATTGGAAAGGGCCCAGACTCAAGATGCCTAAGGTTGCTAGAGGCGCTCTTAATACAGCAAGTAAAGCCCTCATTAAATACGACCCAAGAAGTTATCTTCCTACTCACCAGGATTAGACAGCCTTCTGTGCAAAGACCTGCAACAGACAACATAGCAAGCGAAACTCCCGACCCTGCAATGCAAGATACTGCGAGCCAATACTGTAATAAGCATTTTTGTACTTTAGTGCTTTAGTTTAAAAAACTTAAAAATTGAAAGTTTCAAATTCAAAACCATATCCCCTCAGTAAAATGGAGTTCATCAAGACAGAAAGAGGTGCAAGAAAACTCCTCTACAAAGGATGTGCATACTTGGTTCACTGGAGATGTGAAAAACACAAGGAGTGTAATGCAAGAATGAAGCAACTGATGATGTGATTGATGGTCAGCCTTCTCAGCACTCTCAACCGCCCAACAATTCATGTAATATCGCTTTGAAAGCAACTAATCAAATAAAACAACAGGCTTATGAAACTGAAAAAGTTACTGATTGCATAACAGATAATTAGTAAGTGCTTTACCTCTAAACACTACAGAGCACTGCCAAAAATGTCTTCTCTTTTACACACAGTAAATAGACCGAGGGCTAAGCAAGAAAATGAGAATTTAAATTTCTCGATGCAAGAATAAAATTTTAAACTTTACAAAGATGACAAAGCTCATATTTATGGCACTGATAGAAATTTAGATCTCTTAGCTCAGAAATGCACTTGGTTTTGTGACGGTGCATTTGATGGCGCACCAACTGGAACTCAGTTGTATTCCATTCACGCACCGATAGGCGATAATAAAACATAACCGTTGATATTCTGCTTGGCAAACCAGAAGGATGAAGACACGTATGTTATAATATTCAGCTTTTTAAAAGAAGCTAAAGCTCAGTGTGTTTCCCCTATTCATGACAATTTTGAACTGGCAGCTATAAAAAGCTTTAAGAAAATTTTCTCGAAAGTTAGTATCTATGGTTGTTTCTTCCATTTAAGCAAGTGTCTTTGGCAGAAAATGAAGTCATATGGTCTCCAAACATGGTACACAGATGTTAACTCTTTTCTAATACAGGCAGTCCCCGGTTATCGGCGGGTTCAGTTTCTGAGGGTGTGATGATAACCGAAAATCACCGCTAACCGAAAATCGGCGATTTTCGGCGCTTTTTTGGTGGTTTTCGGGGGTTACTGGCACTGAAAAGTGCCGATTTTCGGTTATCGGCGCCTCTGTTAGATATGTATCAGCGCCAATGCCCAATTATCAGCGCTGATAAGCAGAAATCGGCGATTTTTGGTGCCGAAAATTGCCAATTTTCGTCGCTAGACAAGCACCATAAAACCGAATCGCTGTTACCCGAGCCCGCCGTTAACCGGGGACTGCCTGTACAACTACTACAAGCTCTCACATTTCCACCCGCTCAAGATGTGTGTTCTTTGTTTAATGATTTCGTTGAGTCTCTAGATGCAGAAGCTGATGAAGCATTAGGTGAATTCTTAGTTTACTTTGAAACTAAGTGGAATGAGATGACTCAGAGAGGCAGGCAAAGAAGACCAGTTTTTTATATACTGTAGATATGTGGTCAATTTACAGTAGAGTACTAGACAATTTACCAAGAATAAACAACTCTTCAGAAGGATGGCACAATGCTTTTAATAAACATGTTTCGTTGAAACATCCGACGATTCCCAAACTACTTAGAAAAATTTGGAAGGAACAAGCGAATAATGAAATTTTAATCAAACTTGCAGGATTGGGGGATGAATATTTTTAGAAAAAAACAATACTTATGTTCGAGTAAATGAGCGTTTGAAAATACTTGTGCACAATTACAATAGAGAAGAAGGCTTAAATGTCCTAAAAGCAGGTGCACATAATTTATAAAATTAGTAAAATTGTTTTTATTTACGCTTCAATTAAAATATTCATGTTTAAAATTCCTTCCTGTCTTAAATTTACTTAAAAGTGGCTTTGTTCTTTGTATTACTGAAATGAAAGACATTAATAAAACTTAATTAAAAAATTTCCTTTCCATTTGTTTTTATTATAAGCATATTTAATAGTTTTTTCAACAAATTGTTGTTATACTACTTGTCAGTTCAACCACTTGATCATTCGACTAATTGTTTTTTAAGAATCGTCTTTCGACCAGTTGTCTTTCAGCAAACAGTCTGCACGCAGTGATATCACACACCAGCCTTGCCGGTCAGCAAGACTACAGCAACACGACTATCAAGTTTGAGATTTTGGCTTGAAGAAACATCTTGCAGTTGACCCCCTGCTGATCAAGGACCCAGCATGAACACCAGTCTACTCCCGCCCTTTGCTGTGACCAAGCTCAGTAGCACCTGAGGAAAACATTGACCTAACACTTGTAGCTGATTTAACAACTATACCAACCTGAGAAAACTCTACAGACCATGATCCCCAGATTTCAGTTACCGGATGAACCTTGTATGCATCAGAAATAAATTATATCCTGATCTACGACTATTTCCCTCCCCAGAAATGACAAGTATCGGACAGTTACTGGCACGAAGCAGTAACTGAAAAAAGTCAGTCATTAGAAAAGCAGAGAAAACTATATAAACTGAATGCAGCTGATGCAGCAATCACTTTCAAAATACTTGTTTGAAAGAGGGTCTATTACCCACATTTATTATTATTATTATTACAACAAAGCAAAATGCTACGAACCCAAGGGCTCCAATACGGAAGCCAACTGCTGTTTAATATGAGCAAAAGACAGGTCTTCCACTGCAGGCACTGGTGAGCCAGAATTGGAAGGGTGCTCGGCTGGCACCAAACTCTTGGCAACTGGCGCCAATCACGCAGAGGCAGTCCACATGCACTCAGGAGTTGGTGTTGGGCGCTCAGAGACTGACTGTCGTATGTGAGTGTCTAGACGACGATGAGGAGCGTTTTTTGTTTGAGGGGCGCCTGGATGCCAAATACTGGCGCTTTGGTGAAAAATAATTCGGGCTGTACCAGGCACTGTAACCTGGTTGAGGACCAAGAGAAGGATCTCTAGTACGTTTAGACGGAATAGGGGACCTCTCATTGCTGCTACGTCTTCAGGGGATGGGACATGCCAAGAAGATACCTAAAATGCCTCTGGTCAGAGCTAAACTCCAAGTCCGAAGACAACTGGTGGACACTAACAGAGACACCCTTCCAACGGCAGTCTAAGGGTCTTCCACTACAGGAACCGAGAGTGACAGGTTTTACCAAGGGGGCAACTGTCCATGGGAAAACCCTACCAACCTCCTTTGGACCTGCAGTATGTCTTCTCCCAGGTTCAGGGGAGTGTGACAGGGACCTTTGCCTGGGAGAGTCGACGGGACGGACAGCCACCTCCTCAACTGTCACTGGCACAACACTATTCACTTTGTCCATCAGGACTCTTAGGGACGCCCCAATTCGGTCGTTGTGTTTACCATCAGGTTAAATCTACGATCAAACTTACATTCGAGGCTGGCGATGGCATTGGGTTCAGAAGCATGGGAGCTCAGCACAGGAGTACTGTTACATGGTATAATATCAATCGTATTAGGAGGACTAAGGATGGGGGACAAGACTAGAACAGATGAAGAAGGAATGCTCTATCATCTACACTCAGATGAGGAGCTGGTTCTAGACTACAAGCCCTAACCTCAGCTCTCAAGGCCGCCTTTCTTTCCCTACCTCTATCTAGCTTCTCTAAATGAGATTTTAACACCTTCCACTGCCCTTTGTCCCAATCCTTACATTCGTCACAAGTCAGGTCCTTTGAACACTCTTGTCCTCCACAGTTAGAGCATATAGTATGTGAATCGTAGGTTGCTTTGGTCAAGAGGGTTTTACAACCCTCCCTACAATACCTATTGCTGAAGGAACTAGAGTCCGACATCATTAAAAGTCACAAATCGCAATAAACTGTCTAAACTAAGCTGTAATGGCTACCAGAGAAGTGAATACAGTAATACCCCGAACTTGCGCGATTCAAGTTGCGCGAATTCACAGACATGCGACCTTTTCATTGGAAATTGTCATACACAAGTTTTTCACAGACACGCGAACATTTGCGAATACTGAGAAACCCTGCAAAAGTGTTTATGATTAACCTTTTATGTAATTTATAAGTTTTCAAGCTTCTATGTGTAAATTAAATAACATTAAATATTAAAAGTAATAATTTCTCTCTCTCTCTCTCTCTCTCTCTCTCTCTCTCTCTTTACTAAGATAAGAGAATTTTTATGGTACATGTATATGTTTATTTGTTTTGTATGATAAATTTTTTACCTAATAATAAGTACTAATATATTCAAATATTAATAAGATTAAATAATAATAATAATAGTAATAATAATAATAATAATTATAATAATAATAATTATAATAATATAATAATAATAATATAACAATAATAATAATATAACCGTAATTACAAAACTCTTATTATTTTAAACAAAAAAATATCTTCCCCTCATCTTTTGTAAGAAGCTCGAAGGTAAAGCTGTCAGACATGTCGATTTAACATGACAAGAAGGGGGAGTGTTGCTGATTGGCAAGTCAAAGGTTTCTTAAGTAATTCTCTCTCTCTCTCTCTCTGTAATAATTGATGAATAATGAATAATTTCCCTCTCGTAAGTAAGGACAACCCTTACCTCTCTCTCTCTCTCTCTCTCATTCATAGTTAGAGCTCACACATTTTTACAACTTATTATTTCTCTGTACATCTTTACCCTGTACAGTAGATAGTTTAAATTGATCTAATTTTACCTGTACCGTCTACAAATTGTAAATGCGTTCTAAAACATAGTGACATAATGACTAAGAGTTCTATTAGTCCAAATAAAAAACACTGTTTGTTCATGAAAAAGCATTTCAGAACAAAGAGAAAGAGACACAGAACAAAGAAGTTATTAAAAAGAGGTTGAGAAGACTTCTAAAAATAGATCGGTTGGAACAGGAGAGAGACAGAAATTCTCATCCAACTCTCCATTTTTATGTCAACCATTTGTTTCTTTTTTTAAGGGTAATATATTAACCCTTTAATGCCGAAGCCCTATTTACAAAAACATCTCCCGTATGCCGGCGGCGTTCGGTGAGCTAGCGCCGAAGCGGGAAAAAAGTTTTTTTCAAAAAATCACAGCACGCTTAGTTTTTAAGATTAAGAGTTCATTTTTGGCTCATTGTTTTTTGTCATTGCCTGAAGTTTAGTATGCAACCATCAGAAATGAAAAAAATATTATCATATACAAATATTGGAATATATGACAGCGAAAAAAAAAACTCGTATATAATTGTATACAAATCGCGCTGTAAGCAAAATGGTTAAAGCTAATGAGTTAATTTTTTTTAGTTGTATTGTACACTAAATTGCGATGATTTTGGTATATAACAAATTTTAAAACGATCAAAGCAACACAGAGAAAATATTACCACAAAATGATGCATGAATTTGTAATGTGCGGACGTAAAAAAATGTTTTTTTCAAAAATTCACCATAAATAGGAATATTGTGCTAGAGACTTCCCGTTTGTTGAAAAATGAAGCTAATTGATTGAATATTACTAGACTGTAAGTGTTTTAGCTTACAATTGCAGTTTTCGACCATTTCGGTTGAGTTAAAGTTGACCGAAAGTCAAATTTTTTCTATTTATCGTGATTTATATGGAAATATTTCAAAACTGATAAGAGCTACAACCATGAGTTATTTTTTGTTGTATTGTACATGAAATTGCGCACATTTTCATATAGAAAACTTTATGTAACGACTAATATAAAGCGGTGCAAATATTACGACAACGAGACGAAAGAATTTCTGAGATGTTCAGCCGAGTTACCAGCGCGAGGCGTAAGGAAAATGTTTTTTTAAAAAATTCACCATAAATCAAAATATTGTGCTAGAGACTTCCAATTTATTGCAAAATGAAGTTAAACGATTGAATATTACCATAAAGTAAGAGTTTTAGCTTACAATTGCATTTTTTTACCATTTCTGTCGAGTTAAAGTTGACCGAAGGTTGAAATTTTGGCAGTTATCGTGATTTATGTGAAAATATTTCAAAACTGATAAAAGCTACAACCATGAGCTATTTTCTGTTGTATTCTACATGAAATTGCGCACATTTTCATATATAAAAGTTTATGTAATGACTAATGTAAAACGATGCAAACATTACGACAACATGACGAAAGAATTTCTGAGATGTTCGGCTGAGTTACAGCAGCGCAGACGTGCGGAAAAAAATTTTTTTTTAGAAATTCACCATAAATCGAAATATTGTGCTAGAGACTTACAGTTTGTTGCAAAATGAAGGTACATGATTGAATATTACTAGAATGTAAGAGTTTTAGCTTATAATTGCGTTTTTACCATTTCGGTCGCGTTAAAGTTGACCGAAGCTTGAAATTTTGGCAGTTATCGTGATTTATATGAAAATATTTCAAAACTGATAAAAGCTACAACCATGAGTTATTTTCTGTTGTATTCTACATGAAATTGCGCACATTTCCATATATAAAACTTTATGTAACAACTAATATAAAACAGTGCAAACATTACGACAACGTGATGAAAGAATTTCTGGCGGAGGTAAGGAAAAAGTTTTTTTCAAAAATTCACCATAAATCGAAATATTGTGCTAGAGACTTCCAATTGGTTGCAAAATGAAGGTAAATGATTGAATATTACTAGATCGTAAGAGTTTTAGCTTAAAATTGCGTTTTTGACCATTTCGGTCGAGTCAAAGTTGACCGAAGGTTGAAATTTTGGCAGTTATCGTGGTTTATATGAAAATATTTCCAAACTGATAAAAGCTACAACCATGGGTTATATTTTGCTGTATTGTACATGAAATTGCGCACATTTTCATATATAAAACTTTATGTAACGGCTAATATAGAACAGTGCAAAAATTACGACAAAATGACGAAAGAATTTATGAAATTTTCGGCTGAGTTACCGCCCGTGCGTAAGAAAAAAGTTTTTTCAAAAATTCACCATAAATTGAAATATTGTGCTAGAGACTTCCAATTTGTTGCAAAATGAAGGTACATGATTGAATATTACTAGAATGTAAGAGTTTTAGCTTACAATTGCGTTTTTCGACCATTTCGGTTGAGTCAAAGTTGACCGAAGGTTGACATTTTTTGTAGTCGACGTACGGTACGTCCACTCGGCACCCAACAGACAATTTTAGTCGACGTATGATACGTCCAATAGGCGTTTAAGGGTTAAGCTAACTTTTACATGAAATTACAGTAACTTTAACTTCAATTACAAGTTAGCTTAATATTTTGGGGGAATGATTAGGGTTATATTTAGTGTTTAAACTTTAGAAATAAGCATTTGTTAGCATTTTTAGAGACCATGCCAAACTTAAGCAAAAATTCGCCTTGCGCGAGGGGTTCTGGAACCTAACCTTGCATAAGTTTGGGGTATGACTGTACATTATCAAATCCTGGAAGGATATTCCCAAAATAGTGATGAAATTCCAAACAAAAGCTGCTACAAACATCTGATGATGTATCGAAGGCCGACAGGAAAGAAGTGACGTTTTTCTGTTTTGTTGTTCCTATTGTTCCCCAATGCTGTACAATAGTGGGAGGGGTAGTCACCTACACAAAAAAAAAATTTAAGCACTACCACGAGTTTTGAAATTTAAGCTGCCGCGCGAGTGGATAAGTATAGCTATGTAATTACTGTACTTGTGTAAGTTACTTATATGAAAATATGTCATATATTAAGCCTTAATGGATGGGAATCCCCATATGAGTAAATATAACAGGTTTTAGGTGATGGACGGGAATCCTCACGAGTGTTAATATTACATGCCATACTGTTTGAATGAATTTAGCAGGAAAGAGGTTCATAGCACTTCAATTGTCCATAAATGACCTATGGCAACTTATTACCTCGGCACGAGAGAGACATCGATAAGTATGCCTTGAGATTTCAGAGGAGGATGTACTCCTCTTTGCAGCTCCAGGACATCTTTTTATTTATTTGCTCACAAATATACCCAGGGATTGCTGTTGGTTTTAGTTCTTATGTCACCTATAATTGTAATTTTGCAAAGAAAAGTGCAAAGAAATATTAGAAAAAACATGTATACCTCACAAAAGTTACTGCATCTCCCCATCTCAGTAAATATCGTAATATTTTACAACAAATAAACTCAGAATTTGTTACTGATTTTAGTTCTTATCTGTTATGATATTATGTGAGCTGTAATTATAATTTTATAAAATAAAATAAAATAAATTATTAAAAAAACATGCATAACTTGGTAAAATTAACATATTTTGAGGAGTGTCTTGGAAAAGAAGCCCCACACAGGGCTGTAAATAGTCACTTTCAACTTTCCACGGAAGGTAGGGAAAAATTTTTAGAATTTTTTTCCTCTCGCCATTGATGTGTTTTTTTCCTAAATTGGCCAACCTTAAAGTTTGCCCAGTCTGGGGTTTTATTAGCCTGTCCCTCAAGAGTTTAAGTGTAAAATATTCCAAAATACAGTACAGTACTGATAGCTTTTCATCACAAACTATGCATTGCATATCATCCTATATCCTTTTCTTACACATATTTTCAAAAAAATGTGAAAGGGGTTGAACTGGGTAATAAGAATGGGATTATTTTATACTGTAATTTCCTTATTTTCCTTTATATCTGATTATATGAAGTTTTACTCATTTTTTTAACCTTGAAGTAACTTTTACATAAGGGTATCTTCTGAAATTAATTGATAAAAGGGTATAAACAAAACTAAATATTTATATAAGACCAGCTTATGAAATATAATCTACAAATACCACTGGCTTCATACAAAAATTCTCCACCAATGACTGGCAAGACCATGTCTGCCATCTTCACCTCTAAATCTAACTAAAGCTCTCCAGCATCAATTAAAAACTTGGAGTAGATGAGTTTAGATCTAAAAGCCCTGTGGCCAGATTCTAAAAATATCTCCATTATAACAATATGAGATCTAATAAAATCAACAGAGATAGAAATCAAAAGAAATTCATGTTTCCATAGCAAGTTTCCTCAAGGAGGAAAATGAAAAACCTAGATAGCAGTAACTGCTACAATTCTTAACTGACGAATTAAGGAGAAGCCAACAGTTCCAATTTTAAAAAAATCCTGCATTCCTTTTATACAGCTGCAAAGGAAACTCACCAGTATACCACCATCCTCACTTGCATATTTTTACTATTCACATCTCTTCCAAATGCTCAAAAACTTATAACTCAATCAACATGCAAAATTTAGTTACTCACACACAACTATCCTCTCCTTGAACAGAACAGATTATAGAATATAGGCCACAGGCCAAGTGATGGGACCTATGAGGTTATTCAGACCTGAAATGGAAACTGATAGTAAAAAGGTCTGAAAGGTGTAACTGGAAGAAAACCTTGTAGTTGCACTATAAAACAATTGTTAAGAGAGAGTGGAAAGTTAGATGGAAGAAAGAGAATATGAATGGAGGTACAGTAAAAAGAATACAGGAGGTTACAGCTAAGGGCCAAAGGGACGAAGCAAAGAACCTTAAGTAATGTTTACAGTCACCATGTAAGGTGCACTGATGGCACTAACCCCCTATGGGGCCTATCCTCTCCTATCCTCACTGAATGACCCAACCTTTTTATGTAAACTGACCCAATGTTTCATTCATGCAAACATTTTTACATTTTGAGTTCTATTACAATTTCCAACCTTTCAAAAATCCTTACTCAACAAATTCCACAACCCCTCTTGCATCATCTACTTTATGGCTTAACACCTCTCTTTCTATCATCACAGCATTTACCCAAAAATGCCTACATGAGTCGACAAACTTCATCATTCCATGGTCATTGGTAGAAGCACTTTAATCCAGCAACTTTGGGATCCGGCCACTGCCAGCTTACAAAAAATGTACAACTGCAGAAACTGACCTTTAAGACCACAAAGAACCCCAAGATGTAACCCTCAGTGTACATTAAATAGCCTGTTACTGACTGAATAAGCTTATAAAATATTAATATATACCCAGAGTATGATATAAAACAGTAAAACTTGAATATACTAAAGAGGTAAAATAAAATAAAGACATGCTTCATACAACTCAGTAAAGATAATATAGGGCTGCTTTATTTACATTTACCAGCTGATTTAACCACATGATTCTGGTTACAGAAAATGTGCAAAGATGGATGACATGGTTTCAATAAAGCTTTTATTCACTGACAGTTTTGCAAAATACAGTAATTATTAAATATATCATTCTCTTTTGTGCAATGATAGTTAGTCAGTTTGATACAGATATGCATCACTAAGGAAAGCTAACCTGAAAACACAGCTCATATTATTTATGATTTTAGACAGTGTAGCTGCTGTTCATAATCATAGGCATCATCATAGGAGTACCCTCATGGTCGCACTCGGACTTGTATGACAGAATGACAAATACCAAGAATTCTTTCTAGCTGGTCTAGGCTGGAATAGCATCACTGCTGGTACAGTGGTGAAATATAGACAGATTCAAGGCACAATGCCTCTTTATCTTGCATCACAGATACCACTTGGAAGATTACAATTCAACCAGGAGTTACTTTCTTCCACACAAATATTACTAATTTGCCGAATTGTGAAATAACACCAAAGATCATACTAGTTAGTATGTTAATAAAAGAAAGTTGGAAGTACTGACATATAAAATCAATATCTCTTTCTTTGTCATATCTTTGAGTTAGAAATTTTTTTCTAAACGGCTTCACTCTCAATGCCTAAAAATGAGCCTACCTTAACTAGTGTTAATAGTGTTAGAAACCTCAAAATAACTAGCTGCTGTATACAGAACTGACATCAGACAGAGTAAATATATTTCTGAATGACAGTAAATTATCAGTAAATCTACATGTAAGACCATACCTTATTCTCCACCAGAGTAAGTGGTAAAAATTTAGACCCATGCAAATAAAAAAAAGTGACTGGCAACATGAATAAAGCATTTCTTTAGTCTACAGTTATCAAAATGTACTTAAACCTCACAAACTTTTGTCTCATACCTGTTGCCTGAGCATCAAACCAACTGCCATCCAATTAGAACAAATTTACAAATAAGAAAAAAAAAGGCTTCCTTCAAAATGATTGGACTCTAAAGAATCTGACTTTTTCAAATTTAAACTAACCTTAGAAACAGCAATCATATGCCACATAGCTTGCTGTGGATAGCTGCTGAGCACACACGCTATGATCTTACAAAGCTGCACAAAAACTTCAGCATTTGAGTGACAAATTCGAGAGATTAGCTGGGGTAAGGCTGTCAAGAACAGATAATGAGGAAGACGATCCACCAGAGCACCTGGAAAGAAATGTAAATAAGATTTACAACGATCATAAATTGTTCTTCTATGAAATTAGTGTTTCATATGAAATGTCAAGCAAAACCAGACCATACTCTAAGTAAAAAGGATTCCAGTGAACAATGAACAAGTTGACACCTGATCCAAGTAGCACTCAAGAATTCTACAAGATGAATTAGGGCTTTGTCTAAATTACAGTATTCTACATCATTCAGAGAATATTAAAAATCAATTCAATTTACACAAAAATTTCAAATATTATTCCCTATGGATTTTTCTTCTTACGGTCTATTTAGTTAGGCATAGATTTTATTAGAAAATACTACCTACTCAGAGAAATATTAAGAGTCTCATACTCCAGTGCCCCAAAGCTTAAATGTGGAGAGTCTTACCTAATACAACAAAATCAAATGTTTATCACAACATAACAAAAGTGAAGATTTATAGATATAAAAAATTATGCATCATACAATGCCAAATTAACTAACAATACTAAACTACATAAACAACTTACCTACTGCCCCATTCAGTGATGCAAGTTTTTCACGGTAAGTTTCAAGCATTGAGTTTTTACGAGTACTTCTTGACTTATCTTCTTTACTTTCCAGTTCACATACACGGGTACCAAATTCTAGCCATAATGCTAACATTCTAGGCATAGACTGGTAAATATGACGGCAGCCAAACTGGAGAGACTTTCCAAAGCTGGAACAAAGACGAAAGTTATCATAAAACTGACCAAAACAAAAATGACAAATTTATTAATCAATTCGTATTTTTCACAGCTAACAATCCTGTGGTCTTAACTTATGGATAATTCTTCTAGCACCAGCTAGAAACCAGTAAAAATAACAAACAAGGAATTGGTGGCAACGAGGTAGGCCGATAGGCCTAGAGGCAACCGTCAAGTTCCTTCACACGCATCGAAGGAATGATGCCTCAGTTTCTTCCATCCTAAGAAACTTGATTGAGGGATGGCAATAGGTGGCCCATATAAGTTAAGACTGCAGGTTTGTTAGCTATGAAAAATCCAAATTTATTACAAAACTTGTCATTTGTTCATATGCAGAACGAACCTGGGTCTTAACTTATGGACAGACTCACTTTTGGAGGGAGGAAAAAAAGTCAGGAACCGACTGGAGGTTTAGCACACCTGGTGACTCTTCCTGGCTTATATAAGCCTATGGAAGGGAACCAAAGCCTCTGACATAAGAAATAAGTGATTATTTAACAGTCAGACTTTTGGGATTCAGTACAATGTGATGAGACCATGTAAGAGGAAGTTACCGTACAATGTGATGAGACAATGTAGGAGGAAGTTAAAAAACTATATTTGTAGATAAAAAGCCTTCGTAGCCACCAATAGTTTGCTATCAATCCTCTCTCCCCTTGCTAGAGGGAGGAGGGACTTGATTTTATCAAAGTTTTATATTCATGTAAGAATTAGCAAAACTCAAACAAAAAGGCCGCAGTCTCACCTGTATCAGACCCGATCCAGCATGATGGAATGATTTCTTCGCCCACCAGGTAGAGAAGAAAAGAAACGAAACTGAAAGAGACCATCCATCACATTCATTCTCGCTTTCATTACCATCATCTTAGGTAAGCTACAAACTGTCCTGCTAGGGGCATTGGATGAGTTAAACAACCTATTGAGAAGCCACCACCGGACACAAGGAAAGTGTCTGAGGGCCTGTGGGCAACACCCTGCAGATAGAATGAAGTCATGGTGGTCTGACGAAGCCATGTGCCAGCCTTCAAAATCCTTTAAACAGGCAAGTTCTTTCTAAATGCCAAAGAAGGGCCTAGCCCCTAACATCATGTGATCTTGCATGCTCTGTGTTAGGATTGGAGTATGAAGTCAAACCATAGGCTTGTCTGATAGTCTCACACAGCCAAAAGGAGATTGTATTCTTGGACACTTCTTTCTTGTTCCAGCTAGCGCTAAGGAAAAGTCTTCGCCATCCCAGTCAGAGATGGCAAGTCCTTTTCAGGTAGCAGTGTAGTGCTCTGACAGGGCAAAGGAGCAATTCGACTGGATCATTATCAATTAAGTCATTAAGACATGGAATTGAGAAGGAAACAAATCTGTCATCATGACAAGAGGGGTTTTGGGTCTTAGCCACGAATTCCAGGACAAATTCAAAGGCTACGGACATCCAATCCCTTGTATGCTTGACATTATAGGACAGGCCATGGAGTTCACCAACTTGCTTCGAGGAGGCAAGAGCCAGCAGGAAAACCATCTTGAGAGTCAGGTTCCTATCTGATGCACAACGTACATGCTCAAACGGGGCTCGGGCACGGGTGAGGCTGCCCAGCACCAAAGTCAGGCCCCTACTGGGTGGTCTAAGCTCTTTTGAAAGACAAGACTGCTCTTGAATTAACTTTCTCTGAGACCCCACCAAGATTAGCCAGACGTCGAGGTATCTGAAAAGACAAATCCCCTGGGAGTGAGCCCACAATGAAACCATGGTTCATACTCTCGTGAAAACTTGAGTGGCTGTTGAGAGGCCAAAGCACAAGACTTTGAACTGGACAACTGACTTCCCCAGGCTGAAGTGGCGAAATTTCCTGGAGGAAGTATGAATCGGAATCTGGAAGTACGCATCCTTCAGGTCTATTGAAAGCAGAGTCGTTCTCCCTGACAGCTGCTAAGATCTGAAGAAATTCTTTTTCAGGAATCATATGGCAAATAACAGGGACTCTATATTATAAATACTATCATGTTACAAAGACAATTAAAATAATAAATTTAAGAATTTCATTTCTATAAAAATTCAACAAAAATTAAATCTTATTAGTAAAACAAGACCAATTTACTCTATACAAACCCATTCCTTTTGAAATTGCTCTCTCTCATATGCATGTCAATTCCACATGCTCAAAAACCACAATAAAAAAGGAAAATTATAGCTCCTTTATTCCTAATGGGTTAGCACATGCATATCCAGATCCCCAAAAACTGCTTTGGAAACCACTTGCAGTACTACCTCGATCTTACACGCTTCGAGTTGCACGAATTCACAAACATGCGAACTTTTTATTGGAACCTAACTAATTGGCATACACGATTTTTTCACAGACACGCAAACTTTTCTTTGGAACCTAACTAACTGGCATACGCAATTTTTTCAGATACGTGACATTTGTAAAATCCTTGAGAAACCCTGCAGAAGTGGTTATGTTTAATTTTTTAAGTACTGTAATTTACAGGTTTTCATGCTTTTATGCGTAAAATTGGTATGAAAAATTTGTATTATTTTTATTTTTGTACATAAATACTGTACAATATTAGCATACTTTACAAAATCATCCAAAAACACAAAACAGCTGTCAATATAAACATTTCTCTCTCTCTCTGAGATAAGAGAAATTTTTATTCATATGTAACATGTGTGTTTATTTTTTTTGTAAATGTAGTTTGTAGATAAAAGTGAAATTACTGTTATTAATTTTTTCATGGTTTCCATGCTATAATTACAACTTTTTTGCATTTATGTAGTAAATTATTTAAAATTTTAAAAGAATAAAATAGATTCAGAGTCTTTTCTTCAAGGATTGGAAAGAGGGGTGTAACCTTTTCTCCGAGGATCAGAAAGAGGGTTGTAACCTAAACTGTCAATTATCTTGACATTGACATATTGACCGCGAAGGGTAGACAATGTTGCCCACTGATGGTCCGAAGGATACTGAAAAATAAATATCTCTCTCTCTCTCTCCTTTGTAAATCATGGATTTCCATCTTTTGATATCTAAAGTAAGAATAACTTCTCTCTCTCTCTCTCTCTTTCCAAAATTCTTCTCTCTTTCTTTGTTATAAATCATGAATAATCTCTCTCTCTCTAGGAGAGCTGTTAATCAGCTCAGTGGTCTGGTAAAACTAAGGTATACTTAACTTTTTCTCTCTCTCTCTCTCTATACTGTATTGGAATATGAATTACACTATGGTATTAAGATAAGTTTTAAATAAAATCAAAGTGCTTTGGGAGCATGATTTTGTCATATTGAGGGTTTAAACTCTAGAAAGAAGCATTTACTGAAAGTATTAGCATTTTTAGTGATCGTAC
Organism: Macrobrachium rosenbergii; assembly: GCF_040412425.1. NCBI lineage: Eukaryota > Metazoa > Arthropoda > Malacostraca > Decapoda > Palaemonidae > Macrobrachium > Macrobrachium rosenbergii. Next base: position 19,199,201 of record NC_089795.1, on the reverse strand, counting down.
CAAACTTACGCAACTCCTCACCTTACACCAGGGGTTCTGGAACCTAACCTAATGTAACTTCGAGGTGCTACTGTACCTCATATTATAGAGAAACAGAATTTGGAAGAAGCCTACTGTAATGAGCTTACAGTATATTGAAAATTCATTTTGTTTAAAAAAATTACATTTGTTTTATTACAACCCCACAATTTTTCATTTAGCCTGAGAAGTTTCTCAGGTGGGTCAGCTGCAAAATCATAGCAGAGACAGGCACTCCAAAAGTAAAAATATTGTTTACTTGGGTAATCAAGATTCAAGTGGAAAAGCACAACAACCAGAGGTGTACAACATAAGCGAGGGAGGCCCTACAAAACCCATAGCCGATCTGATACCTCCAGGATGATTAAGATGAGAATGAGGACGAATCTCCTGAGTCTAGGTCTAACAAGGAGGGTTGGAGAGCTTGCCTTGTTGCAATAACCGAGCCTGGAGGAAAAGAATTCAAGAACCTATGGAATAGTCTCTTAAGAAAAAAGCAACGGAAGTTGTCAGACACCTCCAAATGCCAGCTTCCAAAACAAAATGATGATCTACGTTATATGTAATGACTGATTGAATGATTGATTGAATATAGAATTTAGGCCAAAGGCCAAGCACTAGGACCTAGGAGGTCATTCAGCACCGAAACGGAAATTGACAGTAAAAGGTCTGAAAGAGGTGTGACGGGAGGAAAACCTCGCAGTTGCACTATGCATCAATTGTTAGGAGAGGGTGGAGAGTAAAATGGAAGAAAAAGAATATGAGAGTAGGTACAGTAAAAGGAACGAAAGGGGGGTTGCAGCTAGGGGCCAAAGGCACCCTGCAAAGAACCTTAAGTAATGCCTACTGCACTGACGGCACTAACCCCCTACAGGGGGTATATGTAATGCCCAAAATCACATGAACTTTGACTTTAACTTGGGTTGCCTCTTCCTTTGAAACATCCTAGGTCCTCAATATCACTAAGCCAGAGGAGAGAGCACTCCTACAAAATACTGCCATTTTCTTTAGCCAGTAAGCAGAATATCCTACAATTGCTTTGCCTAAATTCCTTGGTTCTTTAAAGGTAAGGGGATAATCTTCCCTGGCAGGACAGAGGAACATATCAACTTCTTGTCTGCTCTTGTCAGAAAGAGGGTTGAGGCACCCTATGAACAACTTTGTTTTTAATTTAGCTAAAAAATCTAGTGAGACAGACAGTCTAACTGAAGCCCAGTCATTACCGACTTACTTACGCAAGTATGAAGCACACTTACCCTGTGGGCTGTGGCAAAGGTTAATAAGAGCCAAAGAAGAAACCCATTTAGGAAGCTTTGACAACCTGGAGGGAACCTCTTCCTCAAAGTTATAAAAAATTTTTATCCTTCAATGCTCAAGAAACTCAGCTAATACACACCTTTATCCTTTAACTGCTGACCCTGACATCATGCTATACAGGTTTACAATCTTTTATCCGATATTCAAAAAAGTGAAAAACTCTAAATTCCAAAGTTTTTTTCTGGAGGGTAGTGTCTCATCATGAAGCATTACAAAATGTAATGTCATTTATAGTCCCATTTAGTGTGAAAATTCATATGATTTTCTGAAACAAATTTTTCACCTGTGTGTGTGTGAGAGAGAGAGAGAGAGAGAGAGAGAGAGAGAGAGAGAGAGAGAGAGAGAGAGAGAGAGAGAGAGAGAGAGAGAGCCTATCAGCCCCAGTTCAGTTTTTACACTGACAGAGCGCCATTTGCAAAAGGTAAATAATACAGTTGTACTGAGAATGACGATAATTTTAATAAAACTCCTTGGTTACTGTATCCAATTACATTTCATGTATCACTGTCATATTATTAATATATTTTAAAATATAAACATAGTGATCATGTACTATTTGCATTCTGGTAACATTTAAATTCTCAAAACCATCAGCCAATTGTGTTTAACAAACATAATCACAGCCATTAGTTGCTAAATGAAACATAAATAGGAGATACATTTTTTGTAAATTATCAAAACTGAGTTTTAAAATTTAACTTTATTTATAAACAAAGTAAACTAAATGGAGTAAAGGTGTGATTTCCCCAGTTTCAGATGTTGCTTTTGCCTCTTCCAAAACATTTTGCAGCCAGCAAATTACTCATGTCCTCAGCCTCAAATAGTATAACCTTATATTTAGTGGTACACTTTCTTAACACCTCTAATGTGTGAAGGATGAATAAAAATCCATTTTATTTTTATTTATGGAAATCACTTTGAAAATTAAAAAATTTTCACAAGTAGACAAGTGTAACGAAACACTCAATAAATTTGTGTTGTTTACGTTAACTAACATCAGTAAACAGCTGTTTCTAGATACGGTAGTTTATGTCAATACTTGTTGTTTTTGCCAGGGTTCTGCAAGCAACAGTAAGTGATTGTTAATTATGAAGAATAGTAATGAATTTTTAAGCAAGCTGTAAGTTTGGTAAGCCTGGGTGAATGTATAAAGGCTTGCATTTATCCTACTGAACTTTTGTGCCTAAGCCTAATAATTAGTTAAAAGCTAACTTAGATATAATATGCATTATCAATGGGATCTACCAAAATTGAAACAAGCACAGGAAGCCTAGCCTAGTAAAACTGAACTGAAAAAGAAACTCACACGTAAGCATAGCATATGTAATGCACCAAAAATGCATCTTGCACTATACACAATATTATATGTGATGAAATCATGATTTGGGACAAAATTTTAAGGATCGCATGCTACACAAGATTGGATGATACACAAGTATATATGTAAATTACAGTTCTTTCTGAAGCTGTATATTTTTTAGTTCTGCAGAATGTTGTTGTTGGAAAATAAACTGTGCTTGTGTATTTGAGGAGCAAACTTCAGTTCCAAATTCCAAAAAATAAATAAAAAATTGAAACAGCTGACCCCAAGCATTTTGGATAAGAGACTGAAAACCTGTAACAGGAATAGGAGCTTTGCACAGACCAAGACCTATTCTGTTACACCATTCACAGTGGGATTCCCATTTAGATTGGTAAAATCTGATCATGAAGGACATATGTGGCCTTCTGATAGCTTCAGCTGCTGATGCCAAAAAAACTTCTAGAACAAAATCTCGCTGGATAAACTTCATGTCAAGTTTCAGAATTTCTACATTTTGATGAAATCTTCTGAACTGTGATTGTAAGAGTAGGCTGTTCCTCTTAAAAAGAAATTCTGGTGAGTTTACTCTGAGGGACACAAGATCTGAGAGCCATTATTGTTGAGGCCAATATGGAGCTATCAGGGCCATGAAGAGGTGTTTGGAAGTTGCTACTTGTCCAGCACAGTTGGCATTAGACTGTTCAAGGAGTTCATGCAGGTGTCTATTCCACGTAAATGGATCAGAAATGGCACAGCAATGAATAGGAACACTGATGCTGAGGTCTGTCTCAAAAAGATCAATCAATGGAACCCCCAGGCAGTGCCACTGGGCCCAACCAGCATCTAAATGGAGTGAACATTCTGATGGAAGGAACTTATTCTTCCTGCTGAGAGCATCTGCCACAATATCAGATCTTCCTAAAATAAATCTAGAAGCAACTAAACACATTCTTTTGCCTAGCTAAGAACCCTAATTACATGACCACATAGCTTCTCTGATCTTGCCGTCTTCTCCGACCAAGTTCTGAGGCATAGTAATCTGTGTGATGAGCTACATATCCCTGCTCTGAAGTATCCAAAAACAGTAAAACATTTAAAGCTGAAGCAACGATTGGAATGCAAACAACAAGTTTCTTGATCCCATTGGATTTCTTCTTTGATCAGGACTGGCAAAGGGCAGTTTGAAACCTGGGCACCATCTACGATTCAGCTTAAACTAAATGATCAAATCATGAATCTGCTGTTGGGTACTGATTCCTCCAACACACAGTAACCAATGAGGCATTATCAAGCCTTGGCTGGAGGAACCTGATACTGGAGGAAATCCTGCAAATATAACTTCAATCTCTCAAGTCTGTCATTGGTTGTTGACTTATGGTCTCTGTCTATCACTACTTCTAAATAAGTGGGACTCTTTAATGAAATTAGCATTGACTTTTTCCAGTTGATGTCAATACCTAGGTCAACACAAAGTCAAAATAACTCCTCTAAATGGATACAAAGCTGGTGTGCTGGTGATGCAATAATTAACCAACCATCCCAATACTGACAAAGGCACATAACCACTGTGTGCACATAGGTCATTGGCTGAAAGCAGAGGGCCCTGAACTGGAAGACCCTGTTCCTTAAGACAAATCTCAGGTACTTCCACTTGTTGGGTGAATCAGAATCTAAAAATATGCATCCTCCAGATCAGCTGAAGCCAGAAAGTCGTCTCCTCACATTGATATTTAAACCCATACCAAAGTTCCCATCCTGAAAGAAGTTAAGATATACCAGTTCAGAGGACAGAGATCTATGGCTGGTCTAATCCCTTTGGGACTTGAGTACTAAAAGATCTAATTACAAAAGCCAGCTGAACCACCCATTACTTCCTCCATGAATCATGGTAACCTTTTTGGAAAGTCCTCATTTCCCAAGTCTTTGCTCCTAAATTACGTAAGATTTTCTTCTGAGCAACATGAGCTTCAAAATTACTTGGTAGAACAAACACAAAAAAATAAAAATAAATGAAATTAAACGAAAAGCAATCTGAACTTGGAAAACCAAACAGATGTTATCCCTAAAGCAGACACACATGAAGTGAATGGTTTACTGAGGAGTTTTTGAGGATCCACATACACGTTCTACCGTATAGAGATAAAGGAGTGATTTTTTTTACTGCGACCACAGTTAGAGTAGTCTTGTCACCACTGATATTTTCTAGTGTTGTACCTTCTGGCATGCCAAGTAAATATGTGCAATAACCCTTTAAGGATGCAGGAGAGACAGGAACACACCTACATGTTCTGTTCAAAATGTACTGAAAGTTTGTCTTTGTTCCCTTTAAAAAATTACACTACCAAGTCCAGTCATGGAAATTTGCGTACAGGTTTCTTAACAGTGATTCCCCTACTACTTGTATAAGCTTTCACAAGCATATGTTTAAAGCCTTTTTGCAATTAATCTTTTTCACATAATCATATTAAGCTGATTTTTCAACACCATGTGTTAATGCTGGCTTTCTTACAATCATATTTACTTGTAAAATTGCCTGCTTGGCTTTTTTAAAGTATGTCCTTTGAAGCTTTCAGGGAATATTCCTAGCAGCCTTCTTTCTCTTGTAATGATGAGGCATACTTTCTCTTCCTACAACTGTGTGACCACGAAACAAAAATTTCAAATTCAAACATGAGCAAGGCACATTATCACTTTTGTATGAGTCTATTCACTAAAAGTAAAGACAGGGGGACTAACCTAAAAAGTATACATTTCCCTTGATTACTTTTTTCATTACCTATTACAGGCAGTCCCCGGTTATCGGCGGGGGTTCCATTCTGACGGTGTGACGATAACCAAAAATTGCCAATAACCATTTTTGGACCAATTTTCGGCGCTTTTTCAGTGCCTCTGTTAGGTATGTATTGGCACCAATACCCAATTATTGGTGCCGATAAGTGGAAATTGGCGATTTTCAGTGCCAAAAATTGCAGATTTTCGTTGCTAGACAAGTGCCGTAAACCGGATCACTGATAACCAGGGAATGCCTGTATTTGCTTCGTTACTTTTCAGTAGTTAAGTGTATATACTTATCCATTATTGTAAAATAGTTTCTATCGTATAAATCAACAGAATTTACCTTAGGATAGAATCCATTCCCAAGTCCAACCCATGTTCAATTTCATTCCATGCCTGCTGTCACCATTTTAGTCCGATATCAATCCCCTCCTAAAATTTATCATGAGCAAAGTTTGTTTTTGACAATATCTGAACTCTTGCAAAGGACGGTGGTCAAAATTCCACATTTCATATCAGTATCATTTTCATTGCTTTAATAAGTAATGTAATTCTCATCTGCAAATTTTACTAACTGGAAAAGTTAATGACATGTTGAAGTTAGCCTCAGATATCGATGATAAGTTAACAAGACTGAAAACGAATCAAGGGGAGAGAGAGCACTCGGGAGGGGGAAGGGGAAAGGGTGTGTCGACATAACCAATAACTGGAAACTAACCTTAAGAAATAACCAAATTAGGGTAGGCTACGTGATGTCCCTCGCTATCCCAGCTTAACCAAGAGGCTTATTAGCCTAGCGAAAAGCCGAAACAGGGAGAGGGAAGTTACACGAGATCCCTCGCTATTTCAGCTTAAACAAGAGGCTTATTAGCCTCTGTGAAAAAGCCGAAACAGGGGAAGGGAAAACATAAGATGAAAAGACCCTAGTCAAAACTTAAGGAGAGCGCCGCATTGGAAAACGTACACACAACACAATGAGGGGCATGTGAACGAAACGAATGATCGACCACCCCCTTTTTCATGGAAAAAGGGGGGCAATAACTAACGCCCCAAAAAGGTAATACTAAAGCTAACAACCAACCCATGATAAATGGATAAAATAATCAACAAAACAAATATAAGAGGAGGACCATACCCAACCCGATGTGGACGTGAAGGGAAATGGCCGCCCTCTAACGAAAGAAATATCCATAATAATCAACAAATATCAAATGCATCCGAACACAAGGGCAAAGATTAAACAAAAAATCTTAACAGTACCAACGTCAATAAAATTCCCAGAAGCTAAGAGAAGTGAAGGGCAAATATAAGGCATGTTAAGAAAGTGATAAGAGGCGAATAGGCCTGAGGGGGTAGCCCGAAGCCTAAACACCAGCCTTCACTCTCGAAGCAAAGGGATACGAAAGTCAATCAATCAAAATCACTAATTAGACTTCACGAATAGGAAAAGTACCCTAAACATGAAGAGGAACAGTGAGAAAGATCGAAAAACAAGGCGACCCAAGTCACGAACCACGCATGGAGGTCACGTGAGGCCACGAGAGGAGATCGAGACGGGTGTTATAAATCCCCTTAATTACTAAACTAAAGGGAAATAAGGAGCCTCAATCGCCTCAAATAAAAAACGAAACACTGGTACTCAACTTAGATGAAGAAAGACCTTGTGAGGATGCCAAAATGATGCAAATAAGCACAAGATAAAAAGCACAACGAAAAACACGTGTGACCGTAGGTGCTTGCTGAAATGGAATGCGGCTAGCAGTGATTTGTGTACTGTCCATGAGTGGTGCATGGGTTTGTAACGGCACCTCTCTGTGGGACTTTGACTTTGGGATCTCTATAGGATAAGGTTCCGTGTTTTTATAGTTCACCCTTTTTCCATACACGACTCCATCTAATGGAGCTCGCTCTGGGGGTAGTAACTCCAGCATTTCATTTAGCTTTCTCTGGTATCTAGCAACGGAATTACCTAGAAATAAGTGCTGAATGGACTTTTTCACTGGCTGACACGGGACCCGATCCAGAAAACAGCTTTTATCTCTAGATTTTTTTCATATGTGAGACATAAAAAGCATTAGAAATTAATACATGAATAATGATCTTTAAATGATATAGTTGCACATACATTTCATATGAAAATAACTTTGGTATTGCAGAACTGCCCAACTTCACCCCATATCTACAGTCACCCAGTTTTATAGTATTCAATAAAACATTTTCCATTTTTATTTTTTCCCCAAAGTAGAAAGATTTTTAACATTCCTGAAGAAGAAAAAGAGAAATAAGGAACACTGAAAAAGTCTAGAGAAGCTAAGTGGTTGAATGAGTCATCTTTTTAATAATACAACAATACTCATCAACATAATTTTAATACAGCAATATTTCACACCGTCTTGACTTCTTATATTTTGGACTGCCAGTTATCTAGAAAATCTTTCAAGTGTTCCATTCATGATTTGAAAGGGTACTTTTACTGTTAAATTTTACTTTGCACACATAAATAATCTGCAAGGAACAATACATAAAAAACATACTAAAAATTAGTTAAAATTAGTTAGCATTTAGTAAATAACTAACCTTAACACAATGTGGTTAATCCAGTCCACTGGCTTTTCCTTCACATCTAAAGAGCTTAATATGCGGTCATAATACATGCCTAGGTGAAAATGGCCATCTTCCCACTGTCTAAATATTTCACAGGCATCACGGTAATATTGTTTGATCACATTTACTTCCAAAGTAGCCGACTCTTCAGAATATCTTGCGAGTAACAATTTGGCTTTACCACAAGCACTTCTCTCCTCCTGGAATTATTATATTTTCATAAAGCAAGTCACACTGCTGATGGTTTGCAAAATCACTTTTACACATATCAATTAGATGCTACTTCAACTAAGGTACAACTTATGGGTGTTACAAAACCATCCAATATTGCTGAAAAGTCTGAGATTAATGCTAAATACATACAATAACTATTTTCACATGAAAAGCAGTTCAATTCAAGACAAAATCATCATATATGTCAAGCCCTCATTCATGGTCTTCAGAAACTTCCAGACACCACAGTCTTTTCTCCAACAGAAAAAGAGTGCTGGTATTACTATGTGTGTGACCTACATCCACAGGTGGATTATAGGTTTTGGTGCTCATAAGTTTTTGTTCCTATTATTGATATAATAATTTTTATGTTATCTGTCAGTTTACCCTAGTAAAATTATTTACTGTACTTACTTAATCTTCGTTTAGTCATCCTTTTTCTACATAGTATGTACTTACTTTACTGTGCTTGACCTTATAATTTCATTGATATATTCCTTCTCAACATGTATTATATATTTGCCATTTACTTAAATTTGATGTGTTTGACACAACACAGAAATTAATCTTCCTATCCTAATGCCTTTACATATATCCTTTTCCTTCAATGATATCTTTAATATTTCTTGATATTCTTTAATGTTACTCTGTCTTCCCCTTTCACTATTATTCCTTATATAGTAACTTATCAGCACTGATTACTAATGTTGGCTTGTAATTGTATATATGCTAGTTAAATCTTTTCAATTCTAGTGAATTCTTGTAATGTTAATTAATCGTTATTAACTTTAGTTATTCCTATTAATTTTATATGTTTACTTTAGTTCTTTTCTTTTCTCTTCTTTTTCTGAGTTTTCTGCTGCACTACTCAGCTTAGAATACTATTGCTTTCCTTATATATACTCTAATCCTTAGCCTCATTTTCAATGTTAGTATTCTGTTACCTCAACTTTTATGAATTCCTCTCCCCTACCCAATATTCACCTACATTATGAAAAAGTGCAACGATAAAAGATGTTAGACATGTCCAGCTATCTCACATACTGGATATGTTAGATATAATAATAATGTACCTATATGTACGAGAACTGAAATTGTCTATTTAATTAAATGTTTGTCATGTGGTATTCCAGTTGTAGGGCAAACTGGCTCCCTTTAAACTTAAGAATTAATAACCTACTGAATAATAAAAATTTTTATACTAGCTATCACAACATATATGAGTAAGAACAACCTAAAAAACATGCCTTTAAATATGCAATTATTAATATTCTTGATATTGTCAATGATTACAATAGTGGACTAGAGGTAGAATTTTATATATTGTAAAATTACAAACAGCTTATCCATATGGGCTTAATTATAGCATCTACAATAATTCAGTGACTACTAAGAAATTTTTTACAATAATTACAACAGAACTATTAGAATAAGAAGTCAAAGCAGAAACAATAAATATGTTGATTTGAATGAGTTACTACATAACATTTATTAAAGGTAAGATTCTGAGATTAAAATGTAGCTAAGATTAAACAATTAACTGATTATGTTAAAACAAGGCAGTTTATCTACAGCCTTCTGCACGATTTGATAAATGATCTATTCAAATTTAAACTTGATAATCAAAACTTGGATTAAGAAGCTGATAAGTAAAATACAACTAATGTGAACCTGGTTGTAGATTTTGATCATAAATTCATTGATACTCTTAAATAAACCTAAATCATTTCATATTCATGAACTGATGTTGATTTTCTCTCTAAAAACCACACCCCCCAATATTACATCCAAATATTCAAACACACTAGGTCAAATTGCTTTTAATTTACAGAAAAATTACTAAAAACTTAAGTATTAATGATGCAGATATGCATTACTTAATTGAAGATAGTAGATTTAAAGATGGTTTTCAGTTTAGGCAGTTTAGATATTCTGAATCATAATAATCTTATTATTTCTAAACTAGAGTCTAAATTTAAACCTATACCAAAATTTTTAAAAATGTTATTTTCATGATAAAATTAAGTTTCATATATACTTACCAAATAATTACATAGTTATAGTTCTAACTCGCATGGCAGTCTTTATTTAAAAAATTGCAGTAGCGCTTCGATAGTTTAGTGTAGGTGACAAGCCCGCCCACCAACAGGAGCACTGGAAATGACTCAGCAGAAAACCTCATTCTGTTTGTGCCCTTATGTCCATGAGAGGGGAGGAGGGAGGGCTCCAATCCGTAATTACTTGGTAAGTAAGTATGAAACTTAATTTTATCATGAAAATAAGATTTTCATATAAGTAACTTAATTAGTGATTACATAGCTGAATCTCACACTGACAAGTGGTGGTGGGATGCGCTGACATATTCTACTCCAGAACATTAAGGTAATGATTTTGAAATAGAAAAGTTGCTAGCATTGAAGACAATGCTTGTTGTTTCCTTATTTGGTAAGAGAGCTACTGCAGGTAATTATTGCCTCTGGTTGGTGTTCATCATAGCCTGTAGTGGCGTGGCGGTATAGCCGTGGAGCGCCTCTACTTAGGTGGGAGCTTTGCAGCAAAGGATATGTCCAGTGGCTAGCAAAGCATCAATAAGTGCCCTTGCCCTGGGTGCAGTACCATGATAAAAACAACCAGACAACGCTTTCACCTACACTGAAACGGGTACTCCAGGTGCAATGTACAAGAGATAGTAGGAGAAAAACGAGATTCCTATGCTTCCTCACCTAACACCATGCTAGCCACTGATAATGACCCCAGGGTACTGCAATTTTCAAACACTGTTTCAACTTCTTTCAAACAGTGAGACGCACAGATCGGTTCGCACTTCCAGTAGGTCGACTGCAGAATGAAGTGAGTGACGTGTCAGAAAGCTAATAAGGTAGAGACTGTCCTGACGTCATGAGTTTTCACTGTAAAAGTTGGCAAAATGCCCTCCTGAATCTGAGAGTGTGCCTCAGAAATTAAGTCTCTGACAAAGAAGGACAATGCGTTCTTAGTCAGAGGGCGAGACGAATTCTTGACAGAGCACCAGAGGTTACTGGATGGTCCTCTGATCTTCTCGGTCCTGCTCAGGTAACACCTTAGAGCCCTTTGGTTGTCTAAGGGCTGTCTCTGAAAATGAGGCTGTCTGAGTAGACACTGTTTTTAGGGGAAGGAGTCTTGAAGTCTCCCCATAACCATAGCAGGTCCTGGAACCATTCTTCATGGGCAGAATGGGGCTATGAGAATTATTGTAACGCTGCGTTGAGCCCAAGACTCGTTTAGCACTTCCCTGACCATGTTGAAGGGCGGAAAGGTGTAGCCCAAGAGGACTCCTCAACCTAGAACCGAGGAGTCTGAATAGAAGTCTAAGTCTGGACTCAGAGGATGAGAGACTTTCCTTCCAAAATTCTACGTTCAGACTGCCACCATGCCAGTCCGACTTGATTACCAGGTTTGTGGGAAACGCGTAGGTGTCCGGCTGTATTTCCCTGTCCCAATTGGCCTAGAGGAAGAATTGCAAAACTTCTCATGAGAAGTTGCCTACCTTGACGAACGTCTTGACATTCAACAGTCTCCACCAGGGTCACCCACAGATGGGCCGAGCAAGATGAAGGGGCTAGAAACTTGTGGGCCGTCTTAAGGCAGCTGGTGACTCTCTGGGCAAATGGAAAAACTTGAGAAGTCTGAGAGTTGAGACTCATCCCCAAATAGAGGAACTCTTGTGATGGGGCCAACTGGGTATATAATAATTCCCAGTTCCTGAGAGAGAGGAGTCCTTGGTGCATTTTTCCTTCAAAAGGGATCAAAGATGCAAGTCATCCAGATACAGATTGATGTTAATGCCTATTAAATGAAGTCACTTGCTAGAGGTGCAAGTAATCAAGTGAACACACTTGAGGTGCCATAGAGAGGCCGAAGCAAGGAGCCCAAAACTGGAGATTTAGCAGGCACTGGGGCCTCAGGTGGCGCCAGGCGCTCTGAGAGGAGACAAGCATTTAGACGCTGACATAGGGCTCCTGAGAATGTGTCCGGGAGGACGAACCTTAGATACTTCCTGGAGTCCGGATAGAAGGGAAAATGGAAGCATGCGTCCTGCATATCCAAGGTTATCATCCAATTGCCCTGGCGAATGGATGAAAGGACCGACTGGTTCATCTCCATCTGAACTTCGTCTGCCGGACGAAGAGATTGAAGGCGCTTACGATGAGGACTGGTCTCCCAACCCTAATGATTTGAGGACCACAATCAGACGGTAGTAGAAGTCCTCTGAGTTGATGTCCTTGACTTCTTCTACAACTCTCTTTCGAAGGAGAGAAGAGACCTCCTCCAAAAGGGCCGAATGTTTTCCTGAGCCTCTTGAATAGCCATCAAAACAAAGGGAGAAGGGACCAAAGGAGGGCTCTCCATGAACATAATGGAGAAGCCCTCCCTCGAAACCTTGACAATCCACTGTTCTGTCCCTCTGATACTCCACTTCTCCCAAAACTCGCAAAGACTGGCTCCCACCTGTGCAAGGAAGAATTCTTCCTCATTTCTTGGGCAAGGACTTGAGCTCCTCTTGATAGTTCTTGTTCGAAGTGGGACCAATCTTGCTGCATGCCGTCTGTTGCCCATGCTAGAGGGTCTGGGGCCTAAGAACAGAAAAGAGAAAGGCAATGGTTCCTTGAGGTGGCAAACAGGTCCAATGTCGGCCTATGCCATAGTATCACAGATTCCAATCCAGGGTCCACTCAGTGGGAAGGACCTACTTTTCAACAGCTCAGCTCATCCGTCAGAATTTAGTTTTCCCTAAAAAATTCAAGTGACTAGACTCACCCAATTTGATCTGTCCACAGTAGAAGGTCTCTTGCTGTCTGGCAGAGGGAAAAGAGTGAGAGCCGCCTCGCCTCGTATGTACGTTAGGGCTGTGGTATTGTCTGAATGGACTGCCACAGCCTTGTTGTGAACTAGGGTTGAGAAGCACTGAAGCCCTAAGTGAATAGCTTTCAGCTCTCTGACGTTGATGAGACGGCCTGCTCTTCCGGAGACCATGTCCCGGAAACTTCCGGTCGAGAAGCAGACACTGGTGCGGGTCCTGGACTGGACTTGGGTTTACTCCCATGAAAGGGATGTTGCTGGAGAGGAAAGACCATCTTAGAAACAAACACAAACAAGTCCTTGAGGCGTTTAGAAGGACGTGCCAGAAGATCCTAAGTCGACTTCTGGGTCTGAGTGACTTCTTTAGTGGAAAGGAAGCACCAAAAATCACTTTCCTTCAAAACCCGCAAAGATAAAAGAGCCTCAAGTTCAAGAGAGCCATCCCTGATGGTTTGTCTGCATGAGAAAGGACTCCCAGCCAGTCCAAGACAAAGTCTCCACAAACCATTGCAATCTTCAATCTTCTTGGCTAGTGCTCTCACCATCCAGTCCAAGAAACTTCAAACTTCAAACAACTCAAAGAGGTCTTGACAAGGAGGTCAAGTTCTGCTGAAAAAAAAAACATAATTTTTGCTGATGAAAATGCCGAGTGTTGGGAAGAAAGGGCTTCCCCGGTGGCGTAGGAGAGAAACCTCCTAAGGATTAAGCGTGAGGGAGGAAAAATGAAGGAATCTTTACCTTGCTCCATCTTAGCAGAAAACCAAACTTCAATCTCCTTGAGTGCCTTCCTAGAAGACAAGGAAAGCACCACATGGGGAGCGTAAGTCTGTCATCTGGATGGCTCCTCACCAGGAAGGTCAAGGTAGGCAAGACCAGAGCTAGCAGGGGCCAAAAAAGGGTAGGAAATGGGAGCTTGGTGCTCCGTGCATGAGTCTGATACTGAAGAGTTGGCGCTGGGCACTCAGGAGCTGGCACCTGGCGCTCGGGAGCTGGCGTCTGGCGCTCGGGAGCTGGCGCCTGGCACTTGGAAGCGGGTGCTGGGTGCTCAGAGTTGGTGCCAGGTGCTCAGAAACTGGGGACGGATGCTCAGGAGCTGGCATCAGGCGCTCATGAAGAGATGGGCGCTTGTGAGGGGTCATTGGGCACTTGGAGCAAAATACTGGCACCCAAAAGAAGTACGCTCAGAAGAGAACTAATCCGGACTGTCCCATGTGCTGCAGGAAGGTTGAGCTCCCTAAACTGCTAACTGGGCAGCAAAGAAGAGCGGCCAGCATCGCCTGCTTGCCTCTTCAATGGACAATATGAATCTAGAAAGCACTTGTGGTTCTTCTAAGTCTGGGCCAGAGTCTTGAGTCGGAAAACAATTGACGCACATCCACAGAGGAGCCTTTCCAATGGCTGTCTGTCAAAGCCTGGGATCGATCAACAGGCTCGACTGACTCCTCCCAGGTTTAGGAGAGTATGACAGGGACCTTCGTCTAGGAGAATTGATGGATGTGCAGCCACCCCCTCCACATGCACAATACTTTCTCCTGTCAAGACGCTTTTCCAGTGGCTGTCCACCGATACCCAGGAACGTGGAACAGGTTCGACTGAGGGGGCAACTACCCATGGGTAAACCCCACCAACCTCCCTTGGACCTCCAATATGACTCCTCCCAGGTTTAGAGGAGTATGACAAGGACCTTTGCCTAAAAGAATCGGCAGGATGAGCAGCCACTTCCTCCACTTCACTGTATCACTGCTAGGTTAATTTCCTGTTAAACCTAAACTCAAGACTGGCAATAGCAAGGGTCGGAAGCAAGGGAGCCAGGCGCAAGAGTAGGTGGATTAAAAATAGGAGGGCTAGAAGCAGGAGAAAAAAGGGCGGGAAGGGGGGGAAGAAGGAATAGCAGGGTTATCTTCTAACCTAAACTAGGGTAGAATTCTAGGCTAAGGGAAGCTCGTTTAACAGCTCTAGAGGCTGCTGTCCTTTCTATCCCTCTGTAACTTGTCTAGTTGAGATTAAGTACCTTCTACTCTTGCTAACCATAACATTTAGCACAAGTTTTCTCCCTGCTATATTTCTGCCCCCTTCATTTACTGCAAATTATATGAGAATCAGATGAAGATTGATTAATCTGGTTTTCAACTTTTGCTACAATTGCAAAAATAGGTGAACTTGAATCAGTCATAATAATAATCAAATAAATAAAAAAATGATCCTAAAAGCTATTAAAGCTTGAAGGCTACTCAAATAAGTGATAATACTTAACCGAAATCCAGCCATACAGCCAAAAATCAGTAAACAAGAGCTGCAGAAAACACCCGATGTTACTCCAGAACTGGCAAAAACAGAATGAGGTTTTCTTCTAAGTCATTTCCAGTACTCCCGTTGGTGGGCAGGGCTTGTCACCTACACTAAACTATTGAAGCACTACAGCAATTTTTAAAATGAAGGCTGCCGTGCAAGTTAGAACTATAGCTATGTAATTACTAGGTGAGTTACTTATATGAAAAATAAAATTATTCATACAACAGACAATATATGAACAATTATAATTAGTATCATTAAAATTTTAATGATAACATTTACATAACTACCACTATCATATCCACTACTATGTTGTAAACTTTAGGATACAAACTCCCTACATATAATCATAGTTTTGATATCGTAGCTGCTCTTCATCCAGAAAGGAGTTGCCCTCATGGTCCTCCCCCTACCTCCACAAGGTAGACCAACCAATCTCAAAGAATTCTCTTCCAGTTGGTCTCTGCCAGAATAGTGCATGTTGGCACTGTGGTAGATTATAAAGGATTTGGGGCACGACGGCTCCATCTCTGTCTGCAACAACTGTCTCGGTTCTTCCTTCATACTTCACACACTGATGTGGCAACAGCGAGTATTGCTTTCTTGATCTCTGCAAAGCGAACAACCTCCAGGGCTTCACTCCCAGATTATTTTCTTTGAGATCTTATTTCAGTCACCATGGAAGAACTAAACTCAGAAGCAAATTAAGTGCATAGGTTAAGTCCCAGTGAAAAGTTTTAGATGGACACGAAGAGTCTTTCCTTAGGAGAGATACCACTAATATCACACATGAATAGGACATAGCCACTTAAACAGAACTTTTGAATCTGGAAGGTCCAGAGAAACAGTCTTCTGCTTTATATTAGAGGGATACCTGAAATGAGAATCTTGCCTATCCCATGTAGCCATCAGATACTGAAGGGGATCCTAATTGGTTCCACCCAAACCTGAATGAAGTGTCTGTATCTTCTAGGGGGTATGCTGATTTACCCAGGACTTCTATCCTGCTGGGGAGTGGTAATACGACTGCCTTAGCTCAATCAGTAGTACTTTCAAAATTTAAGGAGGAAATTGTGAGAAGTATCAAGGATGTCCTTGTTACTGAGTCTCAGTATATAAGATGCTATCAGTGATTCTGAAGAGGAAATCAGGTCAGTCCTGGATACTGAATTATATGTACAGTAATGTAAAATGATTTCTCAGCCTTTAAACACAAGAGTAGAGAGGCTACACAGTCTGCCCTGGCAGAGATTGGTTCTCTCACCAAAAAACTTAGGTCATCAGAACAGGGTAATAAAAATAAGCCCAAAAAGGAGTTGAACAAGTTCTCTAGATCCCCACTGAAATCAGAATGGGTATTTGAGACAGCTTACCCATTCCCAGAGCTCCAACTGGTAACAATAATACAGTCAGTTCGGACTGTAAAACTTCAAATCAAAATGTAGTAAGGGCACCAATATCTGCCCCTGAGAAGGATACTGATACTCTTGGCATGATGCCTCGACGTGTATCCTTTCATCTGATGGAAAATACCTTATTAATGAATGGAAAACTATGATTGAAGTTGAACATGTTGAATCTCAGGACAGAGCAGCTTTCCTAATACTGAATGGTGCTTAGTCCCTGCCTATTAATATAGCAATGAAAGCCCTAGAAGTAACTTTTTTCCAGTTTAATGGAAAATGTAGCTCTACAACAATTTTAGAGAACCAATACCCCCTCTGAGTATCCCCAGCCTCCTGTCCCTTCACTTTTAAAACAATCAGTCATGTGAAGGCAGATTTTCAGAACTTTGTGGTGACTGGAAAACAAAAGTTAATGGCAGAAATTAAACCATTGTCTGACATCCCAATATCTGATAATTCTTAAAGGAAAGGGCAACATTCATCCTTCCTTTTGAGAGGAAAAAGCTCTCTTTGGATATGGCTGCCCAGCAATTTGGGACCCAAATAAGAAAAATCTCTGATGGGACAGCCATGGCTGAATTTCATGCTAGGCTTCACCTCCTCAATATTATAACTTCTACTACTATGCTGGAAGTAGCTATTAGAGGGCTTCCAGAATCTTCTAGAACAATACAGATGCCACCCTACTTACAAATATTAAGAGATACAAACAAATAGGATCACAAATTTAAATTGTGTTCAGAGGGCTCCCCTTTGCTATCCGTAAGTTCAAATTTTCTTTTGCAGGCCTATTATGTAGTGTGTATTGTCTTTTAGGATGAAAAAACATACAGTACTGTACTAATTTTATATCATACTGTAATTAAATAGGCATGAAGAGTACAGTAACCAAATTACAACCTGTTTTACAAACGGCCGTCCAGAATGCAACTCGTTTGTAAGTAGGGTGGTGTCCGTATTCACTGCTGTAGCCAAAACACTTATGCGGACCCAAGGTGAAGCACTCATATGATTTTATTTAGTGCTGCATTAAGACTCTAAAGGAATCATTGGTGGGCTCCAACACGTCGCTCCCCAATACATTCCCTAATACATTCTGTTGGGACCTTTTTGAAGAGTCTGCCCTCACTTAAGTCACTGAACGAGCCCAACAACACAATAGAATTGCACAATGTATACTCTTCTTGGATAAGGGAAATCTGGGAAACATTATTCTTTAGTTTCCTCTTCCTATGCTTAAGAAAGCTTGGAATGAATCGGATCCATACAAGCCTTCAGTCACTACTAAAGGATTTCTCCAACAACAAAAGAAAGGACAATAGCAGCAGCACCTTTTTCGAAGCGGACTCCTGGACTGCGTATTAAGAGCAAAGGAAGTGGTGGAGCCTAATATGACTAGCATGATTGGGGGTCGTCTTCTACAGATTCGCATGCAGTAGAAGTCCTCCCCTTTGGGAAACAGTATTCATTTTTCAAGGGACTGTGGTAGAGATGGCCTCCCTCTCTCCTCTAAAATAGTTTTTCCCAAAAACCAGACCCCTCTTAAAAGGGTTATAGAGATAGATGTGTCTATTTGCCACCACTGTTCAGCATCCCCAAGAAGGATTCCTCTGAATGAAGGGTGGTCCTCAACCTGTCAAGTTTGAACAAACATATTGTTTGTGACAAGTTTCGAGTGACTACTGTTGCTAAAATACATTCACTAATTACGCAAGGGACTTGTCCATCTATGGGTCTGAAAGACATATACTGGCACATCTCTATCACTGTTCCCTTCTGCCCATTAATACGATCGCTGTTCCCTTCTGCCCATTAATACGGTTTCAGATAAGGTAAGAAACGTACATATTCAAAATCATGACTTTCAGGTTAAATGTTGGCCCAAAGAATCTTCACAAAATTATCATTAATAGTTGTCTGAAAGCTCAGGAAAGAAGGAAATTAACATGTGGCCTACCTAGATGATTGGCTAATCTGGGGAGCCACCAGAGAAGAGTGCTGACGAAACCTGGGAGTGGCAGTGACACACACTAGTAAAAATGTTTCCTAATAAAAAGGAAGTCCCGCCTTACACCTAGCAGACATTTTCTGAGGCTGGGTCTTTGTTGTGGCCAGCTGTCTCATCCAAACAGCACTCAAATCAGAAGAGGGAAAAACCTGAGAAGATTCCACACACAGGGTACCTTTTCCAAACAAAAGTTGAAACGAATTCTTGGCCTGTTAAGTTTGAGTCTGTGGTAGCTCAATCCTAAGATTGCAAGTGCAGGATGTAAGCCAAGTTTGGCTCTCACATGCCAGAAAAGGCATTGCGACCACCTTCATCTGAGATTGGGAAGATACTTTGTCCATGGACCTGGAAAGGGTCTCTGGCAAAACAGGCCAACTTGACTCCATTGGACATACAAGTGATAATACATATGGGTGGTTCCTTGACAAGTTGAGGAAGCCATTGGGAGGACTGGGAAGATGTCACCTGTTCTAAGTGAGTGTTATATCAGCTTTCTTGAGTTGTTGGCTGTCTTTCCATCTCAGAAAATTGAAACCTCCAAAAGGAGTCCACAATTTGTAAGTCCTAGACAGTAAGACTGTAATGTCTTGTATCAAGAGGTTGGGCTCATGCTCAGCCCCTCTCAAGTCAGAAATTGCCAACATGCTTCCACATCCAGAAGCGGACTTGTTTGACACATGCAATAATCATCAACATCCAGTGTATGTATCTCCGAACCTCAACATTCAGGCAATAGCAATAGATGCATTCCTACAAGACTGGAATGAAAGAAGAACAATATATCTCTTACCTCCACTGTCTAGATTTCAAAGGTTTTGAACAAGCAGCTAACTTTCCACCAAACTGCTGACCTAGTGGCCGCGAATTGGCTGAACAGTCATTGGTTTTCTTTGCTTCAACAATGGAAAAAGAGAATAGATTCCATTCCCATCCACTGCTCTATCCAACGCAGGAGGAGGGAAAGTTATCTATGCATCCACCTTACTCAGCCATGACCTTCATGTGCGGATGTTTAAAATCTAGTCTACCATGAAGATTATTTACCTGACACTGCCAGGTACGCTGTGCAAAAATACAGGCTTCATCTGTCTGGCATATCAGGCTGTATGGTAAATGTGGTTAGATTTCCTCCAAACTGAGAGCCCAATTGAAATCTGTTGAAAAAGTTTTACATTATACAGATTTTGAGGTCAAGTGCCTTCATGGCATACAAAGCAGCGTTGTTGGAACCCTTCCTTTATGGTTTTGGAATTGAATCTAATATAGAAACTGTTAATTCCCTTCTCCAGTCTTTTACACTGCAAAGGCCAGCTCTGGCAAGGCTTCCCATTACCTGATCCCTGAATACGGTTCTTAGACTCCTGTCATCCCCTCAATTCAGTGGGCCCAGTACAACTATAAATTCATATGCTCCAAAAGGCAGTCTTCTTGACTGTTTTGGTAACAGGAGCTTGGATTAGCGAACTGGGCTCTTACATGGTGACAACATTTCATTACTCACACACCTAGGTGTCATTTGCTGTTAGTCTCCTAGAGTATCATTCCTGACCAAGAATGAGGACCTTTTAAAGAGAAAATCCCATTTTCTGATAAAGAATCTCAGTATTTTGGATAAAACATTATGCCTGGTTCAACAACTCAAGGTTTACCTAGATGGCAACCTTAACGCAACAAACCACTCTCTCTCCATGGGCTGAGAATTATTTTAGTGTCCGTCAATAAAAAGGCAGGCCCCACGCCTTTCCTATGCCAAATGACATCCAAAAGGTGAGTATATTGTTGTCTTTCTTTGAAAATATTTCCTTCAAAGAAGTCTTCAAGTGTATGGGGTGGTTATTAGAGACAGTTATTCCTACAACTTGGAAGGTGCAATAATCGGGCAGCCAGGCCCACCTGAATAGGTAGGTCACCTTAAAACCACAAGGGATAATACATATATAGGTTTGTGTGTTTTTCCTGATCTTTACTGCCAACCTGTTACCATACTTCAGATCAAAATTCTTGAACAGTATTGCCATGAGAATGGGGGTCGTGCTGAGATATTGACAGGGAAGGCACAACAATTACGCAGCCAGACCCAACATAATTAAGTCACCTTTGAACTGCAAAGGATAATACGTACATAAGTTCATGTGTTGTTTTCTGTTCTTTATTGCCAAACCCTAATGGGTATCTGGAATAAAGAAAACTGATTATAACCTATGACTATACCATAGACCAAAAATTTATCTGGGTTGCTGAGATTTATTTATTAGGAGCTATGCCATTTCATCACCTGTCAATTTCTTCTGTCAGCTCCTTAGAGGATGAACAGCGACTATGCAATAAAAAATTAGGTTTTGATGCAGGAAGAACCTATTTTTGGTAGCTGCTGTGAGTCCTCAAACCCACCTACTTTCTCTGATGAAAAGGCATGGGACTAGGGTGAACATTTATGTTGCACAGACCTGGCATGTGATGGGGAAAATTACTGACATATGCACTGTTGTCACATCAGTGCGAGTAGGATGAAGGGAAAACCGAGGTAGTCACTGTGGACAGGAGATAAGCCCTCTTGTCCTGAATCCATTATATTTTATCACTGTGCCAACAAGCACTATTCTGGCAGAGAGCAACTATAAAGAATTCTTTGAGATTGGTTGGTCTGTCTTATTGAGCCCTGGGAGAACCATGAGAGTGTAACTCCTTTGAGGACTCACAGCAGCTACCAAAAATAGGTTTTTTCTCTGTCAAAACCTGTTTTATAACATAAAATTTCAAAATATCATGAAGCAGAATCAGCCAAGCACTAAGAAAATGAAAAGTGACAAATCAGTTTTTTAAATTTTACATTTTAAGAATAGCTTAGACACTTTTGACACGGCAATTTATTAATATTCGATGACATTATCGTTGCAATGAAAATGGCAATTTCAACGAAACATAAAAGTAAAAAATACTGGTTTTAAAAAAGATATGACACTGCATATTGCTGTGGTGATCCTTAAAAATCATCACCACAGCATGTTGTCTTATGTCCTGTTTTAAGCCTGGTTTTACATTTGAGAATCCAACAATATGTATATGGAATAAACACAAGGTTACAAGGGGATTTCCCTTAGGGGTCTTAAAAGGCCAATTTCTGCAGTCCAGCATCTTCTAACACTTAAAAGTACAAGTAATCTCCCCTTAGTCGTACCTGAGTATCCTTGCTATTATCTCCCTTGTAGCTATCAACAGAGGAAAAAAACCTTGCAATTCCACGGTGAAGGGTAGTAACTGCTTGATGCTGTTCCCCTTTTATCCAG
Organism: Macrobrachium rosenbergii; assembly: GCF_040412425.1. Taxonomy (NCBI): domain Eukaryota; kingdom Metazoa; phylum Arthropoda; class Malacostraca; order Decapoda; family Palaemonidae; genus Macrobrachium; species Macrobrachium rosenbergii. Next base: position 19,177,139 of record NC_089795.1, on the reverse strand, counting down.
TGCCATTTAGCTTTCTCCATAAATACATTTTGACCACATCCTAAAAATGAGTAGCAATTAAATTAGTACAAACTTATTAAAAGACTGTGGTAATACTTACTCAACTTCCAGACTATCTAAGCCAAACAAATTTGGTCTATGTACCAAATTGGACCTAAGTAGTATTTAAAAAATTAAAATTACAAACTACAGTAATCTCCCTTTTTACTCGTTTCACTTTCTGTGTTTCATTTTCCTGCAGATTTTTGTGGAACACATCATTCACTTGTTCATGGGGGAAATTTCACTAATTTGTGGATTTTTCTTTGGGCCTTATCTCTGAAGTTATCACCAATTCATTTTTTTTTGTAGAGCAACACTGTGTATTCACTAATTATTGTATTTTTCCATTAAAATATATGCATACTGAGAGAGAGAGAGAGAGAGAGAGAGAGAGAGAGAGAGAGAGAGAGAGAGAGAGAGAGAGAGAGAGAGAGAGAGAGAGAGAGAGAGAGAGAGACGGCATAAGGACTAACCACGTTTGTATGATAAATAAATGATTTACTTAATAATAAGCACTAATTTTCAAATAAAAAATAATAATAATAATAATAATATACTATAATTTAAAAATTTATGCATTTCTATAATAAATTATGTGAAGTTTTAAACAAACAAATACTTATTCCCAATCTTTTCCAAAGCTCTGAAATGAAGGGGAGGTTGGACCTGTCATATATGTCAAATATTTGACTGCAACCCTGCAGTCAGACATTTGACATATATGATAGGTCCAACATCCCCCCCTCATTTCAGAGCTTTGGAAAAGATTGGGAATATGTATTCGTTTAAAATTTCACATAATCTACTATAGAAATTGATACATTTTTAATTACAGTATATTATTATTATTATTACTATTATTATTATTATTATTATTATTATTATTATTACTATTATTATTATTATGTTGTCCATTTGGTGATTAAATAAAATAGCTACAAATGATACTGAAAAATCTCTCTCTCTATCGTACATATACATTTTTAAGGGCAAAGATTAACAACAACTTACTGTAGTAAATCTTTTTTTATCATAAATGTATTTGCAAGTAATCACATAAATACTAACATGACATAACTAACAAACCTAGCATTCTGTTTGGAGGTATGTAAGTGTCCCTACCCACATATTTTAGATATGCTCTATATAGTAGTACTGTATCCTGTTCAGTAAATATTTCAAAATCATCTTAAAACACAGGAAAATATATGTAAAATATACACCCAGTGCATTACATACAGAACGATGCATTAAATAGGCCAAAAAAAACATGCGTGTCCGAATGATAAGGGATACTTAAGAGTAACGGTTGTAGGCTCAAACCTAATTTTGCAACATGACTTTGAAATAATATTAGGGTGTTCTGGGATGATACTCTGAGGTATATTTTTGTTTGAACTGTCAAGTTTGGCGATAGACTGTTAAAATAGGCAGTTATAAGCATTTTAGGGGTGTGTAAAGCCTAATTATGAGTAACAGTAGTAGGAGAGTACTGTAATGTAAGATTACTTTGGGTGTTTTGGGATGATGATTTGGGGTGTATTTTTGTTTGAAATATTAAATTGTTTTAGTATGATAATTTAAGGTATATTTTTGTTTGAAATATCAAATTAAGCAGTGAAATGTTAAAATAGACAGTTACAAGCATTTTAGTTTAAGGGGCATTTTTAGAGGGGATTTTTGCATTTCCGAGGATTTTGCATTTCCACGGTTAGGTTCTGGAACCTATTCCTGCATAAAAATGGGGGAGCACTGTAACTGAACAGGCCAATTTTATAGTTATCTAAACTGAAAACTTTCCTTATAAAACTAAATTAATCTAAAAAAAAACATACAAAAATCAGGTTTTAACCTACTGACTGCAACTGATGACTAATTGACAGATGGTTTGGCTATGAAAGTCAGTAAACTAGCAGACTGTAACGTCTGCTTTCTTACTGCTCTCAGGGGCTGGGAAAAGGGAGTGACTGTTTATTATTTTGCTGACTGATTCTCAAGTGATGACTTAGTGTGTTCACCAAACCCATCAAACATACTGTGGACAATTTGCAATCAGTGTTCCCAGACCCACCATACCTGAAGTCTTAAGGACATATGAAGCAGAATAACTAAGAGTGACTGTCTACATCTGCACCAGTAGACCATCAGTTGGAAGTAACATAACTACTGAGTTCATTCTATCACACAACACATATTCACTTCAGCTACACCTCTCCCTTGGCCCTGCTTTCCCTTTATTTTCTAGATTCCATGATTCCAGATTCATTTAATTTCTCTTCACCATTTACACCTAATTTTATCCATTGTTCTATTTATAAGTAATTAATTGGCTTTGTTACAGGCAACTGTCCTGCAGTAAGTATTTTGGCTTTTTTCTGCTCTATTCCTGAATCTGGACTTTTCCTCTTACTAGTGCATATTTCAGAAAAGTATTATTCATACATTGATCTGTGTAGAAATTTGCTCAATTTGACATTTTTTTATATCTGTACTGTACTATTAATTACAAACAAGTCTGTCAGTAGCTATCAGTAGAGGCAGGTTACTTACAAAGAAATAATATTTTTCTATCTGCTTACTTTTTGTTTTTATTTACATAAATACATACATAACTGTATAATCGTTTTGTTGTGTCAGACATCAATGATACCTTGTTCTGCTGTGTGTTATTGGTATATGTAATAGTTATGAACTATTTTTTCAGCAGTTTTAGTATATGTACTGTTTTAAGCACATACAAGCAGTTAATCAATAATCTGGCAATCAATAATCCAGTTCCATAACTGATTTGAACCACTAATTATGGATTGTCAAAATGGACAAGATCAACAACAACAAAAATAATGAGAGAGAGAGAGAGAGAGAGAGAGAGAGAGAGAGAGAGAGAGAGAGAGAGAGAGAGAGAGAGAGAGAGAGAGAGAGAGAGAGAGAGAGAGAGAGAGAGAGAGAGAGAGAGAGAGAGAGAGAGAGAGAGAGAGGTAAACCAATGAGATATGGTGACTAAAACATTGAAAATGAAAACAAGAACTCTTCGTTGTTGGTTGTTAAAATAGAGCTGAAATCACAAAAACAATATTAACCCTTTTAAAAGCATTTTCTTCTGACTTATTTACCAAAAAATGTGTCTGCAGTATAAATGAGTGATGTGTGCATTTATTAATACTCTCGATTTGTAAGAGCAACCAGTTAGATCAACTGACATAAAATGATGGAGATAAAAAAGTACTCTTAGGTATTGCACCTGAAATCAGTAACAAAACTAAGATAACCTTTTTTAATAAAAAAAATTCTTTGGCACAACTAACTAGACAAATGTAGATGTTTTCAACAGAAGTTGACGGGTGGGGGGAAAAGAGTCATCAGTTGACAAAATAAAGGATTGTTTGTTTCATAAGCATAGCACTGGTAGAAAAAAAGGACTTACATGATATGCAAGATATACAAACTTTATTTCATCTATTTCATTACCACTTTTAAGTGTCAATGATGTGTGCTCTAAAATTTAATCAGTTAAGTCACCACGGAAGTGGCAACGATGTGTTCTTCAACCTAACCACCCTGTGATCCAATAAAATCACTAATCCAAGACCCTGCTGGTCCCAATGATAATAGATTAAACTACAGTATGTATTACTTTTTCAGTGTTAGTGTTGCTGTCTGTGTTGTGTTGTATTAAGATTTTGTTAAATGTTATGTTTGGTGACTTATTCTGCCTTACATATAACGTACATACACCTACATGAATTTGTCAAGGTATACCAGTTGGGTCTGCCATATGTTTATGCCTGCATTGGAGATGGGTCTGTTGCCTGATGTTAAGGAAACATCAACCATTGAGTTTCCACTGTGAAGTTTACCAGGACTAGTCTGAAGATTAATGGATTCATTACAACAAGAGGAAGATATACTGGGGACAACGGTGAGCAATCTGTTATCAAAGCTTTGGCCTTTTTTGCTGTAAAATCATTCGGTGTGGTGACGAATGAATGAAAATGATATTCAAACTAAAAACTCCACAGGGGAACATGCTTCCACACTGGAACACACACGCACAATAAATACATTTACTCACGTTTCCATACATACACACACTAAAATACTAAATAAACAAATAAATATATAAAATTTAGAATAAGTAACATTTAAAAATTTTTTTTTTTAATTTATTAAATGTCCTAAGGGTTTTCATGTTTTCATTATTTACTTATTTTTATATTTTTTCAATTAAATTACAGTTCTTCATGAATATTAAAATGGGAATAACTGAAAATGTAGAAGATTCCAACAAGATTTCCTTCATTGATTTATTTCCAAAAGTTGATAATTGCTGTTCGTTATATTTTGGACACAAAATACATTTTTGACCGTTATTACCACTTCGCACTCTTGAGCATTCGGGAGCTGGGTTATGTGGGCTGCTCATTAACTGTTCATGTGTCAGACGAGTATGGCCTATTTGGAGACGTGTCAGAAGCTTGCATGTTTCTCTCTCTGATACGATGAACTCCATTTTCTAACGCCGGGTTTTGTTTTAATTGATTACTTTCAGGTTCTTCACTCCATATATATTGCCATTTACCTATAATAACTACTTTTATATGTGTTACATAATCATTAAGAAGGATATTTACATATGATCTTGTTATATGCGTTGCTTCTTTGGATGCTTTATCAGCCTCTTCATTTCCTTTGATCCCTTTATAGGCAGGAATCCAACTTACTGTATTTCTATATTTTTCCATTATTATATGACTTATGAAGAATAACTCAATTTGTTGTATAATATTATTTTTTCGTTTGTAACTTTGAATAGCTTCTATAGTGATTCTTGAGACCATAAAAATCATAAAATTATTGAATGATGCTTCTTTCATTATTTTTATAGCTGATGCAGTTGCACACAACTGCTGTGAATACTGAAGCATTATCAGGCAGAGAGAATCATAAGTTTTGTCTTGGGGAACTGCAGCATATCCCACTCATACTCTGATTGAGATCCATCTGTGTATATTGCGTAATGTGGACCTTTTCAGTTTATATATTTCATTGTATGTTGTCTATGGTGTTCTGGGGTATATGAGTAACTTTTTGATAAATATTCAAAGTGTGTGCAAATTCTCATTTTATTCATTGTCCAAGGAGGAGGTAATTTTACTGTTGAAGGTAATTGTATTTTCATATTCAGCGACTCCATCTTCTAGCTCTAACTGGGAAAGGTGGTGGACGATTGTTTATAAATACATCTCTTAATTCAAACAATTTTTTTCATAGAGAGTCACTTGTCTGAATTCTCAGGGCACTCTTCATTGTTGCTAACTCTCTATGAAGAGAGAGAGGTAGTTCACCACACTCAATTTGTAAAGATGACTTTCGTGATGATCTAAAGGCTCCTGAACATATTCTAAGGCCTTTGTTATGAACTGGATCTAATGTTTTCAGCATTGCATTTCGCTTCCATAATGAATGACTGACAACACATGCTTTATACAGTACAGTAAGGGTATGTATATAGGCTCCCCAAGTAGTATTTGATAGTTTTTTAATTAGATTTAATGCTCTTTAACATTTTTATTTCATGTGTGTTATGTAGGCTTTCCAGTTAAAGTGAGTATCAAATACTAATCCTAAAAATTTTGCTGTCTGGCCCATTTGTATACTATGATTTCTGATTTTTAAATATATTTCTTCACCTTTTTTCCACTTTTTATTTTTATAAAACATAATTGCTTGAGTTTTATCTATGGAAAATTTAAAGCCTACAGATGAGGCCCATTCATCTATTTTTATTATGCTTCTATTAATGATTTGTTCTGTATGTTTTAAGCGAGATGCTGAATAATATATTGCAAAATCATCCATATACAAGTTACTTTTAATCCTTATAGGTAGATTATTACTAATATCATTTATTGCTAAAGTAAAGAGTGTACCACTAAGGACGCTTCCTTTGTGGAAATGTACTTGACAATACATCATCAATTCTCACCTCAAAAGTGCGATCTGTCAAAAAGTTTTGGATAAACCTACGTGAATGTCCATGGACACTGTTTTTATGTAACATTTTTAATAATGCATACCTCCTTGTAGTATCATATGCCTTTTCAATGTTATAACAGACAGCTACAGTAATTTGTTTTTATTCAAACCCTCTGCTTTGTGGTCTTCTAAGTTGAATAGAGAATCTAGCATAGATCTGTTACATTGTGACCCAAATTGAGTGGGAGTCAGAATTTTATTTTCTCGAATGTGCCATTTTCTCCAGTAATTTCCATAAGCAATTTGTTAAAGAAACTGGTCTGTAATTACAGTATTTACATTAATTGGAGCCTTTCCAGGTTTGGGGATAGGAATTATTATAGCATTTCGCCATTCATCAAGAAATAAATTTCGAATCCATAAATGATTAAATAATTGCAAAAGGTATGACTTTGCCATAGATGCTAAATGGTAGATCATCTCAAATCAAATACTGTCACCTCCAGGAGCAGATTTACTGCTGTTCTAGAGAGCATATTCTAGCTATAATATAGAATTAATAATTCTATATTATTTTTCTTTGTACAGAAGTGTTCATCTAAATTTTTATCAATACTTACATTTGCTAAGTTTTCTCCTATTACCTGTTTCTTTTGGATCACGTATTCTTTTTCCATCTTTTAATATGGCATGTCCAAGTGGTTTAACATGGGTACCATTTATTTTCCTGAAATTTTTCCATATCTTTTGTATGGGAGTATTATTAGAGAGATCTGGTACATATTTCCTCAATGAAATAATTCTTCCTTGAATTACTTCTTTTTTAAACTTTGCAGATATTTTATTATATAGAGGCCATAATGTATCAATTCCTAATAATAATATAGTCAGTTTTTGTAAATTTCCTTCTTATATCGATAATGTTTTATTAATTTTATTGACTTTTTTATTTAAAGTATCTAGTCGTCTCCCTACTGAGTGTTTTATATTTATTAATTCTGCTGGCTTATCAGACTACCATGGAAGTTTGTGTTTTGTTGGATAAGATTTTGACTCTGGTTTTGCTTTATCAGCAGCATTTTCAACTAAATCAACAAGAAATTCATTATTTTCATTATGGTCTTTTAAATATTCAAATGGTGGGATATTCCTAGTGTGCATTTCATATCGCTCCCAATCTGCTTTACAAATGTTATAGTGAGGGACATTTTTGCAGGATTATTTTGTAATAAGGAAATTAATATTGGCAAATGATCACTGGTGTACTAGTCATCAACTGTATTCCAATCTACTCTGTCCACTACAGTTGAGTTACATAGAGTTAAGTCTACTGAGGGAAATGTTCCATGTGTTTTTGAATATGTGCTAATTTCATCATCATTTATCCAGCACGTAATTTGAATCCATGAATTCTTCTACCTTACTTCCTCCTCTATTTGAGTTTGTACAATTATAGTCCCATATTCGGTTGTGTGCATTAAAATCTTGACTCAAGGTACTCCGCAGAAAGATCAGCTGTTGTATTTACCTGATCACCTCTCGTATTTAGAGAGAGAGAGAGAGAGAGAGAGAGAGAGAGAGAGAGAGAGAGAGAGAGAGAGAGAGAGAGAGAGAGAGAGAGCATGTGTGCGCTTCTAGCTAAATTCCTTATCTGCTCCCTATTATCACTACGGGTTTATAATCCCTTGAGCCATTTCTGGTCCCACTTAATGTGAAAATTCATGTTTACCATATATACAGTACTCTATTCTTGTATCGTGCAACTTTCCGAAACAATTTCTAATTAAATTTTGGGAATACAGTGAACCCTCGCTACTTCGCGGTTCGACTATCGCGGATTCACGACTTCGCGGATTTTTTCCATTACGTATGTATATTATAAGAGAAAATATATAGCGGATTTTCCGGAAATTTCAAAAATAGTCGCGATATATGAAGACCCAAATATTTCATTAATTCCATTAATAATTATTAATATCTGCTAGTACTGTTGGTTCATTGCATTATGACATATAATTCAGTACAAAATGAAATTAAACAAAAAGAGAATGTGACCATACGATAATTCATTATAGCACTAGTAAAATTAAACTGAACATGAAACGCTAATCAGATGCAGTCTGACATTGTCATATTTGAATGGTGTAAGGCTGCTGATGGCTACATATATACTAATTATAAAATACAAATGTAATGAATGTGCATCTTTTCCATGAATCTTTTGTACTGCATCCAATAATATTGTTTGTTGCAAAAATCACATCTCGAATAAACCTATACTACTACAACAAAAAAAAAGCATAAAATAGCGTAAAGTATATTTGAATTTGAAACTAGCATGTAAGATGGGCTGTGATTGGTTCCATTGGTGATAGATGACGAATCAGCTCCCAAGTTTTGTAATCTCGCCTGTGATTGGTGTTTTGACCGTTTCTCCGACCCGCAGCAGCTTCCCTTGTCTATGACCCGCAGCATCTTCTCGCGGCCACTTTTTTTCCCGCTCTCGGTAGATAGATGCTGTTTACATTACCAGTGCTGTGCGTGACAGTGTGTGTTTGAAGTTGAACTTTTTTTACTTTGTTTAACCCTTACAATGGCTCCCAAGCATTCTGCTTCTGCTAAGGCTGGTACTGAGCCTAAACGCCAACGGAAAATGATGATGATTGCTGAGAAGGTGACACTTCTCGATATGTTGAAGGAAGGGAGAAGTTACGCGGTTGTTTGATTTTGGAGTGAACGAATCCACCGTTCGCTACATTAAGAAGGATGAGGCGAAGATTAGGAAGACGGCTGCCATCACCTTTAGCAAGTCAGCAAAGCGAAGTTGTTACGGCTCGTAATAAAACGATAATCCGTATGGAAGGTGCTTTGTCAATCTGGATTGCCAACTGCCGGAAGAAGAAAATAGCCTTGGATACGAACACCATCCGAACCAAGGCTTTGAGGTTGTATGAGAATTTCGCGGCAAAGGAACCTCAAGATGATGGTGACCACGCTGAAGAAGAAGAGGAAGATGACGAAGATGATGTAGATGAACCTTCGGCCTGAAAAGCGTTTCCCTGCATGGCGAGGCTGCTTCCGCTGACACGGTCGCTGCTGAAACTTACGCGAATGAGACGTTCAAGAATATTATCGCTAAAGGTGGATACAAGCCCGAACAAGTCTTTAATATGGACGAGACGGGTTTGTTTTGGAAGAGAATGCCATCGCGAACTTTCCTGTTCAAAGAAGAAGCCAAAGCCTCTGGCTTTAAAGCATTCAAAGATCATGTTATCCTCGTGATGTGTGGCAATGCTGCAGGATTTTTGCTAAAGCCAGGGCTTATTTATAAGTCGAAAAACCCTCGTGCTTTGAAAAATAAAAATAAGAATCTCCTTCCCGTGTATTGGATGCATAATCCAAAAGCATGGATTACTTCTCTGCTGACCTCCAACTGGTTCCATCAGTGTTTTATCCCACAAGTCAGTAAATATCTCTTAGAGAAGGGCTTGCCATTTAAGATCCTTCTCCTGTTGGATAACGCTGGTGGACACGCCGACTGATCTTTCGCATGAGGGCATTCAGGTTGAGTTCCTGCCACCCAACACAACGTCCTTAATTCAACCGATGGACCAGGGGGTTATCAGGGCGTTCAAGGCCCTCTACACGAAGAATACCTTGGCGGACCTCGTTGTGTGTGTGGATGCCGCCAAGAAGATGAGGATGAAACATTCAATTTGAAGGCATACTGGTGGCAGTACACATTACTGCCAATGTGCCTTCAGAACATCCAGAAGGCACTACAAGAAATGAAACCTGCTACCGTTAACGCAAGCTGGAGGAAGTTGTGGTCCGAGATTGTTTACGACGACGAGGGATTTACGCCTGCCGAGATTCAACACTCTGCAGTACGGAAATCTGTGGAGTTGGCTGCGATAATTGGAGGTGACGGGTTTGGCGACATGACGACGGAAAACGTTGACGAGTTGTTGGCCTGCCATTCCCAGCCGCTAACTGACGCAGACCTCGAAGACCTGACAAAATCAGCCAGTGAGGAAGAAAATGAACCACAGGAAGAGACCCAAGAAGTTGGCGAAGAAACAGGCTTAACATTAGAACGGCTTGCCAAGCTCTGCAACCCAGCGAAGGAGCTGAAAGAATTGTCACAAGAATGGGACGAGGATATGGTTCGTTCTCTGCAGTTCTGCAACAAAATCGATGAAGACATGACTCCTACAGGATGCTCTTCGATCGAAAAAAAGAAGCAGCGGCAGCAACTTCCGATCACAATGTTCTTCCAGCCTCGCAAAAAACAGCCAGTTCCTCCTGCTACTATGCCTTCTCGAAGAAATTGAAGAAGTGTCCCAGGAAGAAGTTGAAGAGGTGTCCCAGGAAAAGACACCTCAGTCTGAAGAGACGTAAAATACAGTCATTGGCTGCACAGTAGAAGACATCATCAGCTTCATCATCATCATTTCTACTGTGTAGCAAATTCATCGCCATCATCATTCAAGTTTTTCTTCAACTTCTTTCATGGTGGGTACAGTAACAATCTTTATTTCTTTATATACTTTAATATTCTAACATTTTAATATTAGTGCCTGTTTTAGATTAGGTACTGTACATCCATTAAGTGTTCTGTACATTAAAGGGTGGTTTGTTAACAGTACATACGAGGAGGGCTTTATTGTAACTTCCAACTCTATCGTGGTGAGTAAAATACTGTACAATTGTACAGTACGCACCATAACAATCTTTCTATTTTTTTATGTTCACTTACTGTTTTATTGCTTATCATTTGTGCCTGTGTACTGTATGTACGTATTGTAGATATCTGTATATTACTGTAAAGGGTGGTTTGTTAACAGTACTATGTAAAGGGAGGGTTTTAAAAGTCTGAATACATGTTAAATAAATACTGTAAATATGGTGTCCCTACTTCGCGGATTTTCAGCTATCGCGGCCAGTTCTGGAACCTATCTACCGCGATAAACGAGGGTTCACTGTAAAGGCAGTCCCCAGGTTACATCAGACTTGGAAAAATATCGGTTCCAGGTTACAGCAGATGTTCCGAAGTTACGTAGTTGTCTTACGGTGTGACGGAACAGTAAAAGTACATACAGCTACAATTTAAAGTCAAAATTTGGATGTTTTTGGATGCACACCACAACAGAATGCAAGTAAAATACAGTGGACCCCACGAATAGTTAAAATCCATGAATAGTTAACACCCCTTCTAACTCATAACTGTCTAGCTTGAAAATTCAAATACCAAATTTATAGTTAAAGTATCATCCTACATCAAATATAGCTTAAATTATTATCTTATTACTGTATTAATCTTTAAAATTATATTACTAATATCATTTTAAAGTCATCTTAAACATTAGTACCCTTAAAAATATATACATATGTACTTATAACACTTCCAGCCAATAGAACGATAGAGTGAGTTACCACTAATTTATATTCAGCCAGCACAAGGAAATGAGAGAGAGAGAGAGAGAGAGAGAGAGAGAGAGAGAGAGAGAGAGAGAGAATTATCTCTTTAATCTCTCATGGAATGTTAATCCATTTCTCTTCAAGTAACTGACAACAAAAAAAAGGGATTTTGACAACGGAAAAATCTATTTCTGGGGGAGGACCTGTGTCACCCAGTGAAATGGTTCCAATAGCACACATTTCTAGGTATAAATATTGCTAAATATACCAGAGAAAAAGCTATCCATAATGCCAGGGTTACTACCCCTGGATCGATCACCACAATGGTGTCGGTATGCACCAAGGGGTGAGTGGTAGCCACTATCACAGGTGCTCCACCCAACAGATCTCTCCATTCTCAAAGCCCCCAACATGGGAGAGCCGTTCTACCTACTACCTTCCGCTCGCTGCCACCCACCACTCGCGCCCGCCATCCTCATCCCGAAATTAGCACCCTCCAAGCTTGGTATGCTATCCGGGTGGGAAAGGAAGTATAGGGATGGGTCACTGGGTGACACAGGTCCTCCCCCAGAAATAGATTTTTCCATTGTCAAAATTCCTTTTCTGGGCTCAACCTGTGTCACCCAGTGAAATAGTAACAGAGAATCAGCCATACAACAGCTTGGTGGTACCATCAAAAGATTACCTTAATGGAGCTAAATAAAACTAAGAAAACAATACTGTGTTTTTAATAACCCCAAATTATAAAGTTCAAAATATAATTAAAAACTATAAGGCACATAGTCTAGAAATACCAAATGACCAACACGAAGATACTTAATGCTAAACAGATTATGTCTTAAAAACAGGATATCCATGTTACAGGCAGGAGTCAGGCTGTGAAGCAGACCTGACCTAAAAGGCTAGAAAGCAGGGCATGCAAGCGAGGCAGGTAGGCGAGAGAATATACCAATAGGTAATTTAATCAAGAATTACATTACAATAAGGATAAACAAGAGTTATATAAACTAGTCTTGAACTGGACCAGGAGGAACAATACTTCCTGCAGCTACAGTGGAATATTTAAGAGCCTCTAGGTACTTAAGATAGTGGCGTTTAAATACTGTTGGTGATTTCCAGCCCGTATACTTTTTAAGGTCATCAAAATTCATATTGTGAAAATAATTAGCTGAGGTGGCTACCGCCCGAATATCATGTACCCGAGGTACTGAATCCGGGTTAGCCTGTTTAATAAAATAAAGAATTTGTTGCCTGATGGCCTTTAAGGAAATGGTACCTCCATTTTCCCTAACAAAAAGGGGGCCTGAAGTTCTTTTAGAAGTTCTATTTAAATAAGCTTTTAAAGTGTTAACTGGACATAAAGATAGATCCTGTGGAAGGGGAATAATCTTCATAAAGATAGATCCTGTGGAAGGGGAATAATCTTCCAAGGAGACCATCTATTTTGTGGATCCTCATTCTTTGCTAGAAATCTGAGATCCGGAGACAACAGAACTTCTCCTGACGGGAGGAAATCAACACGATTCAGTTCTCTAGAAAGAGCAGATAGTTCAGAAATTCTAGCCCCTGAGGCTAGACTTACTAGAAATAACGTCTTCCTTAACAGACTCGGGTATGTACATAATTCGTTATCAGTGTCTGATGCTAATTTAAGTATGTCATTTAAGAACCAGGAAACCGTGTGTGGACAGATTGCTGGTCTAAGACGAGCACATGCTTTAGGAATTGACAAAAAATATGAGTCTGTAAGGTTAATATTAAAGCCATGTAAAAATATTTTTCTTAAAGCAGATTTTGTTGTAGTAATAGTACTAGTGGCCAGTCCTTTCTCAAATAATGATCTGAAGAAAGACATTGCTAGATTCGTGGTCATTTTCTGAGCTTCAGATTCCCTTAGAAATAATGCTAACTTTTTAACTGCTGAGTCATATTGTCTAAGTGTAGATTCCCTCTTATCTGATTCTATGAACAGTGTATTAAGAGGGTCAATGTTAGCGTCTTTCTGAGCTGCAAACTTCATGAAGTTCATAAAGCTAGGGCACTCAGAATTCTTGAGGAAGCTGACACAGTCCAAGTTTGCACTACTTGTTTCAATCTTGGATTGGGGATCTGTTTGTGCCGGAGCTTCAACTTCAGTAGAAGAGGAAACCAATTGCTCTTCGGCCAGTTGGGTGCCACAAGTGCTACTTGACCTTTGAATGATCTGAGTTTGTGTAAAACTTTCATCAATAGGTTTATTGGTGGAAACAGATAGATCCTTTGCCACCTGTGGAATGAGCTAGAGGGTCTAGATTGGGAGCAACGTAACACGGAAGCTTGTGGTTGCTCTCTGTGGCAAACAGGGCTATCTGGAGACCCGGTACCTGAAGACAAATCGACTCGAACGATGTCTTGTCCAAGGACCATTCCAACTCCAGCGGAGTTGTCCTGGATAGTGAATCTGCAATGACATTTCGAACACCTGCCAGGTGGGTAGCTGACAGGTGCCAAAGATGTTTCCTTGCCAGAGAGAAAATTGCAATCATTACATGATTGATATGGCTTGACTTGGAGCCCCCTCTGTTTAGGCAATGTACAACTACTGCACTGTCCAGCACCAGTCTGATGTGAATCTGTCTGGCTGGACGTAGTTTCTTTAATGTTAGAAATACTGCCATTGCCTCTAGAATGTTGATATGGAACTGGCGGAATACTGTCGACTATGGTCCTTGAATTTTCTTGTGTTGGGAGTATCCTCCCCATCCGCTTAGGGAAGCATCCGTATGGATCACTAGTGATGGAGGGGGAAATTGAAGAGGCACTGACCTTGCCAAACTCTTGACTGTCGACCATGGTCGAAGCCTCTTCCTCAATACCGGCGGAATTAGAGACACCTTGTCTCTGTTTCTGCTGTTGGCTCATTTCCGCCATACCCTGTTTATATCCTTCAGTCTGGCTTTTAGTAACAAGTCTGTTACTGAAGCGAACTGAAGAGAGCCTAGAACTCTTTCCTGGGTATGACGAGAGGCTCTTTTGTTCTTGAGGAACTGCCTGGTAGCTGTGGCTATTTCCCTCCTTTTGGCTGGAGGAAGTGACAGTTTGTGTGTGTTTAGGTCCCATTGGATTCCCAACCACTGAAATTGAGCAGCCGGAACTAGACGGGATTTCTTCCTGTTTATTTGGAATCCCAAGTATTCCAGGAAGTTGATTACTGTGATTGTTGCTTTTCGACATTCCTTGGCGTTGGATGCCCATATTATCCAATCGTCCAGGTATGCGGCCAGCATAATCCCTTGAGCCTGTAGTTCTTGAACTACTGTCTCTGCCAGTTTGGTAAATATTCTGGGCGCTATGTTGAGCCCGAATGGCATGACTCTGAACGAGTACACTTGTTTTCCTAGTCTGAACCCTAGGTAAGGAGAGAAATTTCTCGCAATCGGGACGTGATAATATGCGTCTGAAAGATCTATAGAGGTGGTGACGGCCCCACGGAGAAGTAGGGTCCGTACCTGCGAGATTGTAAGCATGCGAAACTTGTCGCATTGAATGTATAAGTTGAGATGAGACAAGTCTAGAATTACTCTTTGCTTGTCTGAGTCTTTCTTTGGGACACTGAACAGACGGCCTTGAAATTTCAAGTGTCTGACTTTCTTTATTGCCTTCTTTTGCAGAAGGTCTTTTGCATAGTCCAGTAAGTCTTTGGATGGAGGTTGATGGAATCTGACTGGCGGAGGAGGCCCTCTGCTCCAGCTCCATCCCAGACTTTTTGAAATTATGCTGTGGGCCCATGGACTGAAGGTCCAATGGTCCCGGAAGAGATACAATCTCCTGCCCACCTGAGGAGGCTCACTGATTGGAAGAGGTCTTACTTCCTCTGCCTCCTCTGGCTCCTCTTCCACGCGAGAGAGGTCTGGACGCTGCTCTACCTCTGTAGGCGGCTCTAGCTCTACTACCCCTCGCATGCCTATTGTATCCCCGAAACGCCCCTTGGTTTTCAAACGAGGCGTTGAAAGCTGGGGACGTCACGAAGGCTGGCGGAGCCGAAGCTTGCTGAGCCGGCTGCATTAGTACGCACTGCTGCTGAGGCTGTGCCTTGGATGTGGAAGGCTGTCCGATCTGTGAGACCGGTACTGCCTGAAGCACAGTCTGAGCCTGAGGCTTCCGATAGCTCTGGAATCTCCTGAACCTCTTCCTTTCCTTAGGTTGAGGTCCGGAGGTCTCAGAGGACTTCCTTTTCAAAGGAAGACCCCAGCGAGAGCAAAGACTCTGGTTCGCTCTGGTTGCCTCTGCCAGGACATTATTGACCTCATCCTCTGGGAAGAGGTTAGGTCCCCAGATAGAGCCCTTCATGAGTCTATTGGGCTCATGCCAACCACAAAGTCATAAAGGTCCGATTGGAAGGATGCCAATAATGACTTTGTGAGGACCTGAAACAGAGGTTTGTCAGTATAGACTAATGCAGTTACCTCTGAGATGGTGACGGAATTAAGGGAGCGACTCAACCTGCATCTAGCCTCATACTCCGTCTTCAGCAGAGCATCCGGAATCCTGGGAAGTTGCTCGCTGAACAGGGTGGAGGCACACTCGGGATCGAGTTTCCCCACCGTGAACGTTGCCGGAGCTCCCAACCAACATTCCGAATCTCCGGGGAAGAGAAGGGAAGTAGGATCTGTCTCCCGGAGTTGAGGTATGGGTTTGCCATCTATCCCAGCCTGAAGGGTCAGCTCTGCAATCTTAGTAGTGCAGGGGGTCGGGATAGAGTCACCTACAGAGAACATCATGAAACTTCCTCTAAAGTGAGTAAGTTTAGTGTTCTCGCACTCCCAGTCAGTGAGAGCGCGCATCAGGGTGGATTGAGCTTGGTCCCTAGGAAAGATGACCGTTTCCTTAGGGACCTTATCGGATCTAATCCAGGCTTCCTCAGTTAACCTGGCAAAGCCTGGATAGGGAGGCACTAGGTTGGCCGGAAAGAACTCTAGTTCTTCCAGACAACGAGTGCCCAATCCCTCTATGGTCAGTGTGCCATTATGCAGGGCGGCATGCAGGGTTCCCCTTATCAAAGGGGGGCAGTCTGGAGGCATCCGGGACAACATGTGACTGCTGTACTGCTCCGGATTGGATGAATCCGGAGAGCAAGCTTTCCTGGGCCTGCATCCTCTGTGCCAATGACAGCACTGACTGTCCGGAGGTCTCTAAGTTTGACAAGCTGAGACGAGAGATCTTGTAGCCGAGCTTCAACCTTAGAGTCGATCCTCTGCATCAGCAGGTCGACGAAAGCCTCAGAGTCGAAGCTAGGCTGTGGGGGCTTAGCCTTCGAAACTCTGGTCCTTGACCCCTTAGACGGGGGAGTAGCCTTACTTAAGGACGTCACTGGTTTGGGAGCCAGTGACGACCTAGAGGGAGCTGGCGGATTAGACCTTTGAGGTCTAGAAGACTTAGGTAAGTCCTTCTTCTTCAGAGATTTCACCTTGGGGATAACAGACCGAGATCTGTCCCCAAGGTTAGCTGACTTGGAAAATCCCTGAAAAGAAGAGGACGAAGATGGTGAACTAATTAAAAGAGATCTATTTCCGCTACTTTCACCTGCCTCACTTACCACCCTACCTTCTACCTGATGGTCATCTACGCTCATCGGTTCAATGTGGATGTTGATGGCCGCTACTTCTTCCGCCACCTCTTCGCACAGATTTTCGTCTTGGGGGGGACTGCGTCTCTTCCCTGATCCTCGCAATGAGTGGGGCGGCCATGTCCTTCGGTACTGCAGCGGAGCTCCGAGCAGTCGGATAAAGGAGATTGCAAATCTCCTCCAACAGTATATAGGGGCGGCCAGACGCTACATTTCTTCCAAATCCGCCAACCCAGGTCTTCAGGGTTGACAGCGAAGAGCCTCGGATTGCTTGGTTAGACGACTCATCTGTTACCAGCTCGTAAAGAGCATAACAAATCTCACAGCCGTCCGGGTGCCAAAGAACCAGGTCTCCAACTTGCACCGCGCAGCTGGAGTGCGAGCGGCACACCTCGTGTCCACAGGGTTGTTGGAGGATGGCCGTGCACCCTGGCTCCTGACAACGTACCATCTGTAAGTGGAATGATGGTACATGAGTATCTACATGAGTATCATCAAGGCAAGACCCGCAGGAACTAAGTCCAGCGGCAAAAGTCTATCTTAACATAGATTTATGGATGATGGTACATGAGTATCATCAAGGCAAGACCAGCCGGAACTGAGTCTGGCAGCAAAAGTCTATTTTAACATAGATTTATGCTACGGAATGGTTAACTAATATTTATGTTATAAGCAAGCACTCTATGTTACTCCGCCGTGACTTGTCACTGAAATCTCATTGTGTCACATAATATGGAATCGGCGTAATATGAGCGAAATAGAGTGTTCGCATATAGCCCATCTCTCAAATCGCCCAGGGCAGGAACCAAATAATGGAAACCGTAAAATATGCCGGAAACCATACCCACCGGAGTGGTTAAATGGACAATAACAAACGAGAGATCCGACTAGTCCGGCGAAGACTCCGCCGCCTCAAGCAGGCGGTAAACATAAAGTACTTTTAAAAACAACTAATTCTATCATATCGTAACTCTTATTTGCTTTCACGAGACAGTGTTTGACGCTCCAGCTACTAACTACTAAAACTAATTAGTAGCGAGCTAACGAGACACCGCCCGAACTAGTCTGGCCCAGAAAGGGAAAGGTAGGTGAGTGGCGGAAACCCGGCGGAACGGCGACCGGTCAGGTGGATGCACCCTCCGAGAAGCCGAATACAACCTCCTATACGGAGGTGCCGAGCTCAAGCGATCGGCTTTCCTCTTACGAGGATGTCGCCCAGGCAACGTCGCCATATTCTAATCGTTCAGGTAAAGCAGGACTAGGCTATATACACGAAAAAGCCGGAGGATAAACCTCCTTGTTCCTAGCCTACCCTCCAAAACCAAAACTTTTTGGCCTGGTCAGGAAGGCTAGGATTGAGCGCTACAGGTGTGGGGAGAGAAGAACCTTCGTACTAATCTAGCCTCACCCTCCAAAACTGAATCGGCCTGGTCAGGTGGCAAAGTATGAATTGAGGAGCCCTCTCACTATTCTAAAATCACCCTCCAAAACCTAACGGCCTGGCCAGGTGGGCTAAGTGTGAATGAGGAACTCTCACTAGCCTAACCTCACCCTCCAAAACCTAACGGCCTGGTCAGGTGGGCTAAGTGTGAATGAGGAACTCTCTCACTAGCCTAACTTCACCCTCCAAAACCGAAACGGCCTGGTCAGGTGAGCTAGGTAGCCTGAGCATCGTGTAAGAGCGCATGTCATGCCTAGCCTAACCCTCCAAAACCGTATCACGGCCTGGTCAGGTAGGCTAGGCTAGTAACTACCTTATTAATAGAATTTAAAACCAACCTTGTTACCAGAACAAATTAATATATGATATAATGTTAACCACTCATGATGTGGGTTAGCCTAAAGATTATATATATAAACATAAATGATTCGGTGGCAGAGAAGGAACCCGAAAATCATTCGTAGGTAACTTAGGTACCAAGGTGGCCTACCTCTGACGCCGAATCACATGCATAAACTAATCCAGGTATGGACTTGCCATCCATCCTTAGACACATCAGCTATAATCATGATAATAATAATAACACCACCGAGAAGGCACCAACTCGCTGGTGGAGGAAAGGAAACTAATAAAAAGACTCAAATTCTATGATCAGAAATAGTTGAGCCTAGCTCAATCCATGATACAAAGGTTCCCTAGCCTCTTCACCAGTGACATGGTAATTTCTCCAAAATATGCTCCAAAAACCGAAATGGAGTAAATGGATAGTATCTAGCAGAATTTCGTTCTGCTAACTATAATTGCGGAGACTGAAGGTCGAAAACGCAACAGAGGCAAGCATAGCCTACGTTCGGCTGTGCACCTGGTAAACATATATTACGTACAGTTCATAAATACTGTGCCTCTCACATTTAAAAACCAATCAGATATAGTACTCAACTTAGATGGTGTGAAATCCTCACGGGATGACATGATTAAAGCCGTAATTAGATTGAAATCACGTAAAGAAAAAGACACGGCGTTCACGTGTTGTGCTAAATTTTGGAATGAAGATGGCGGGCGCGAGTGGTGGGTGGCAGTGAGCGAAAGGTAGTAGGTAGAACGGCTCTCCCATGTTGGGGGCTTTGAGAACGGAGAGATCTGTTGGGCGGAGCACCTGTGATAGTGGCTACCACTCACCCCTTGGTGCATACCGACACCATTGTGGTGATCGATCCAGGGGTAGTAACCCTGGCATTATGGATAGCTTTTTCTCTGGTATATTTAGCAATATTTATACCTAGAAATGTGTGCTATTGGAACCATTTCACTGGGTGACACAGGTCGAGCCGAGAAAATTTGTTTGTTTTTTGTCTTCCAAATATGTACCTTTACATTTTTAAAACACTATGAACTATGTATCTATTTATCTAGCTATCTATTTATTTCTCATATGCTCCCTTTGGAGAGAGAGAGAGAGAGAGAGAGAGAGAGAGAGAGAGAGAGAGAGAGAGAGAGAGAGAGAGAGAAATTTTCAGTATAGGTATCTTCTTAGTGGTTGGCAACACTGACCACCCAACCCTTTGTTGTCAGGCTATTTGACATATTTGACAGGTTCACCCTCCAAAACTCAGGAAAAAAGATTGGGGGTTAAATTTGTTTTACATTTTTTCATTTACTTACTATAGAAATGCATAAATGTTGTAATTACAGTGTTTTATTATTATTATTATTAATATTATTTGAAAATTAGTACTTATCATTAGGTAAATCATTTATCTATCAAACAGAACAAATATTCTCTCATCTTAGTAAGAGAAAGAGAGAGAGAGAGAGAATTGAAATAGGAAGGGAGAAAAAGAGAGAGAAACATTACATATTACTTCATCTTATATATTATTTAATCTTATTACAGTACTACTACTACTACTATTATTATTATTATTATTATTATTATTATTATTATTATTATTATTATTTAATCTTATTACTTTTAATAATATTTGAAAATTAGTAAATCATTATTTTATCATGAAAATTTATTTGGTCATGAAAATAACTTCAAAATACACTAATTATTTCGCAATGAAAAAGTCCACAAATTGCCAAATTTTTCATGAACAATTTATGGATGTTCCACAGAAAATCCCACAAATCAGTGAGTCCGCAAATCGTGAGCCCGCGAATCCGGGGATTAAACTGTACTATACAGTACACCCAGAGGATTAAAGGTATGGGTTTTATCACTTTCTCATTTTTATACATTTTTCTTGCAAAGCTCAAGGTTACATCGTTTTCCGGGTTGCATTGCGGCGTCAGAACAGAAACCCAGACGTAACCTGGGGATTGCCTGTACGCATCATACACAAAGTGACCAGAGCTACATAATGTGTGTGAACATTTGGCCTTGGTTAGGCTGTTAACTGTTACACTGATAGTAGCCATTTGATTATCACACTGATAGCAGCCATTTGAAAAATTAAAGCATGCACGTATTTAAAGTACAGTAATGTTAATTTTAATAAAACTGGTGATTTACTTAATATATTCATATATATTGTATTTACTGTGATATTATTAAATTATAAAACATAAACAGTGCGGCCATGCACCATTTGCATTCTGATGATGTTCACATTCTCATAAACATCAGATGATTTTGTTTTACTGACATCATCATTGACATTTGTGGTGAATAAAATTTAATTTGGAGACACATTTGTCTGTAAATTATAACAGCTGAGTTAACAATGCAGCTTACCTTTATTTATAATTGCAGTAAAATTTAAAATCAAGTAAATATGATATATTGTCAATTCCAGAGGTTGCTTTCGCCTATTCCAAAACATTTTGCACGTCATCTTTTTTTTCAGATGGAACTTAAAATCAGTGCCATACTATCTCAAGATCTTCTTCTCCACTGCGTGAAAGATTAACCCTTAAACGCCGAGCCTCTATTTACAAAAATGTCTGCCTTATGCTGGCGGGGTTTGGGAGTTAGCGCCAAAGCGGAAAGAGAGTTTTTTTAAAAATCACAGCACGCTTAGTTTTTAAGATTACGAGTTCATTTTTGGCTCCTTTTTTTTCTCATTGCCTGAAGTTTAGTATGCAACCATCAGAAATGAAAAAAAAATATCATTATCATATATACGTATTGGAATATATGACAGCGTGAAAAAAAATTTCATATATAATTGTATACAAATCGCACTTTGAGCAAAATGGTTAAAGCTAATGAGCAATTTTTTTTTCGTTGTATTGTACACTAAATTGCGATGATGTTGGTATATGACAAGTTGTAAAACGATCAAAGCAACACAGAGAAAATATTATCAAAATGATGCATGAATTTGTAACTCGCAGACGTAAAAAAAAGTTTTTTTTTCAAAGCTTCACCATAAATCGGAATATTGTGCTAGAGACTTTCCATTTGTTGCAAAATGAAGGTAAATGATTGAATATTACTAGAATGTAAGAGTTTTAGCTTACAATCGCATTTTTCAACCATTTCGGTTGAGTCAAAATTGACCGAAGGTTTAAATTTTGGCACTTACCGTGATTTATATGAAAATATTTCAAAACTGATAAAAGCTACAACCATGAATTATTTTTTGTTGTATTCTACATGAAATTGCACACATTTTCATATATAAAACATTATGTAATGGCTAATATAAAATGGTGCAAATATTATGACAAAGTGACTAAAGAATTTCTGAGATTTTCAGCAAAGTTAGCGCGCACGGACGTAAGGAAAAAGTTTTTTTCAAAAATTCACCATAAATCGAAATATTGTGCTAGAGACCTCTCGTTTGTTGCAAAATGAAGGTACATGATTGAATATTACTAGAATGTAAGAGTTTTAGCTTACAATTGCATTCTTTTACCATTTCGGTTGAGCCAAAGTTGACCGAAGGTTGAAATTTTGGCAGTTATCGTGATTTATATGAAAATAGTCAAAATTGATAAAAGCTACAACCGTGAGTTATTTTAAGTTGTATTCTACATGAAATTGTGCACATTTTCATATATAAAACTTTATGTTACAGCTAATATAAAACTGTGCAAAAATTACGACAAGTTATGTAACAGCTAATATAAAACTGTGCAAAAATTACGACAAAGTGACTAAAGAATTTCTGAGATTGTACGAGCCTGACGCCGTCTCTCCCAAACACGTGTGTGTTCGTGTGTTCGTCGTCCATCGGAGTGGCAAGACGTTTGGCGTCTTCACAAACAGAAACATACACACAGTTTGATACAGAAGATTCGTTGGAACATTATGAATACATGATTAGAATACTTGCAAGGCAATGCAAGTAGCGGTGATTGTACATACATCAAGACAACAATGGTTAGGGAGAAACAGACGGAAATATTGTACGGACACATCCGTATTTAAATCTTTCTATTTCAGTAGGCTACATAAAAATTAGTATGTAATTATGCTGAAAATGAAATATCACTATTAAGCTAGCTTAAGTGCGTTGAGGAGATATATATGTTTAGCATTAACTAAGTAAAACCTAGCAGACAGTGTTGAAATCGTGTTCCTTTAGAGAAAGAAAACGAGATGCTCTTGTTGTCTTGTCCACTCCGATGGACGACGAACACACGAACGCACACGTGTTTGGAAGAGACAGCGTCAGGCTCTTACAAGATTTTCAGCAGTTAGAGCGGACATAAGGAAAAAGTTTTTTCAAAAATTCATCATAAATCGAAATATTGTGCTAGAGACCGCTCGTTTGTTGCAAAATGAAGGTAAATGATTGAATATTACTAAAATGTAAGAGTTTTAGCATACAATTGCATTTTTCGACTATTTCGTCGAGTCAAAGTTGACCGAAGGTTGAAATTTTGGCACTTATTGTGATTTACATGAAAATTTGTCAAAATTGATAAAAGCTACAACCATTAGTTATTTTTTGTTGTATTCTACATGAAATTGCACACATTTTCATATATAAAACTTTCTGTAAAGGCTAATAGAAAATGGTGCAAAAATTACGACAAAGTGACCAGAGAATTTCTGAGATTTTCAGCAGAATTGGCTGATGCTTTCTTTTGGGATAAGAAAGAAATTCGCACATGCGCAGCTGGGTCACGCTTGTAAACAAAACAACAGAGTGATCCGTGAACTCCCAGCATCCCTCAAGTTGTGTGATTTAAAATTTTTCGCAAACAAGGCCTATAAGTATTTTTCCGCGAATATTTAAAAAAACTTTTTGTAGTCGACGTATTTTACGTCCACTTGGCACCCGACAGACAACTTTTGTCGACATAAGATACGTCCAGTCGGCGTTATAGGGTTAATAAAAAATCACTGTTTTTAGTAATGGAAGTCACCACTGACAAATTGGCAAATTTTTAATAAGTCAGTGTGACAAAACTTGATAAAAATACGATAGTTATGGTAAATAACATCAGTAAACTGCTGTTTCTCGATTTGGTTACATCAGTGCCTGCTGCTGTTTGTGACAGTGTTTTGCAAGGCACGCTAAGTGTTTTTAATTACAAGAAACAGTAATTAATCATTAGACAAGCCATAAGTTTGGTAAACCTGGTTTAATGTATGACAACTTGCATTAGTCTATCAAACATTTTCTTTTAGGCCTATTAATTAGCCAACACTAACCTAGATGTAATGAGCATTATCAACGGAACCACACTGAAAATGTGACAGGCACAGTAAACCTAGCCTAGCATATTCTATTGAAAATGAAACTCACCCCAGAGCCATGATGTCCTGTATGCGCACAAATGCAAAAAACCAACAAATAAAGGTTAGAATGGCCTGAAATGGATTCTGTGACTCAAGTTTAAACCTTTGTCCAGCACGAAAGAGGTAATGTGCCACTGTGTCTCGGGACAAAATGTATAAGTTTGCATGTCAAGTGCCAAGCAAATGACGAGTACTATGACAATTTTTTCTTGCCTAAATGCATCACTACCAAATTCGACGAGTTCAGAAGCCAGTAAGTATCAAATTATCACTGTATTTATGGAGTTTATTTTGTTACAATATGGGAAAACAAGGTAGATAATTGCCTTATGCATGAGGTGTTCAGTTTAAAGTTTGGTGGTTGTTGTTTTATAAGTATATTTAGTGTTTACAGCTGCATGTGAAAAACATGTAGCATACTGAACTAAGTGTTGGGTACGAGAGAAAAAGAAGTGGATTGCTTTTTATTTAAGTGTACAATGTATTTATGGAGTTTATTTTGTTACAAATATGGGAAAATAAGGTAGAAAGTTACTTTTTGCATGAAGTTTTCAGTTATAAGTATGATGGTTGTTATTTTTACAAATATATTAAGTGTTTTACACTAACTGACAATATTACATGAGGAAGGGTAGGGAGTTTCCCTTGCACAACCCTACATATTTTTACTTGTCATTACCTGATGGGCCCTTGGCTCTATTAATCCAAACATCTGAGGGATTATTGTAATGTTATTAGAATGCTTGTTCCTCAGCATGCTTGTAACTTCCACAATCATGTGCTGAGGTCAAAAGGCTACAATAATGGTCAAACTAAACTAAATTCCAGTTAAATAAAAACAACTTTTACAACAACTGAGAAATTGTAATAAATACACACCTGCTCCTAACAGAGCCCATTCTCCTTGCTGTAAATGACCTGCTTTTCTTGCCACTTTAGCACTCTGTAGCCACAATCGTTCTACCTCTACTTTCAGTGAAGAACTTAATACTGCATCACTTTCCTCTTTTATTTCCCGAGCAAGTTCCAAGAGTGTTCTGTGGTTAGAAAAATTTGCAAATAAAACCACTGCTAAAAACTAAATTTTGAAAATACAAATTAATTTTTTCATATGAACCCATCACTCATGTATATGCTCACGTGAAAAAATTTACAATTACAACCATTGCTAAAAACTAAATTTTTAAATACATATTAAGTTTTTCATATGAACCCATCACTCACATATATCCTCAAATTTGACCTTAGATTTTATAGTCTTTTCTACTAGACAAAAGAAGATCAGAGTTAATACAGCATATGCAACACCTTTTCATGTGGCCTAGAATGATACTATGAGATCTGTGATGTGAGGAGATTGAAACTCACTTTATGAGAGATGACTTTGTATGAAAAACTAGTTTTGTATTATAAACTTCAATTTGTTACCTCACAACCCAATCACTCATATATACACCCAAACAGCATTCAAGGGGGGAGGATTGAGTTACTGAATACCTCAGATAGGTGAGCTATACTGCGGACTAAAAGAGGCCTTGGAAACTGCTATGAGTTGAGAATCTGGGCCCTAGTATCTTGGAAGTTTGATAAAGGTAAGGCTGAACCATTTACAGTGTAAAGGAAGGTGCTTCTTGATAGATGTCGACCTAGGCATAGCAGTAAAATCATTCATGCAAGACAGATGCTAATAACTCAAGAAGTATACATGTCTGTGATTTGTGAGTTACATCTTTTAACCCTTTCCTAGATCAAGTGTGTCAATGAAGCATTTAATTTTACAAAATTTCTTTTTATCTTAAAATATCAAGAGATGACAACAGAGGTACCAAAAATAACTTATGTTTTTGTTTGCACTGTACAAACAATATGACTATTAGAGACTGATGCTGACTGACCTCAAATTTGCTCACTGCAGTTCTAAAACCTGCTACATTACAGCCACAGAGAGAGAGAGAGAGAGAGAGAGAGAGAGAGAGAGAGAGAGAGAGAGAGAGAGAGAGAGAGAGAGAGAGAGAGAGAGAGAGAATGTCTGCACCTGCACATGAATGAATTATTTTGGAATGTGGCTTCTGATAATACAAAAAAAAAGTGCAAGCCAGAGGTGAAGCCTTCACTATTGGCTAGATTACAATCATAAAGCACAAATGCTGAGGCATATACAGTAGAGCATTATGCAGTGGATAACTTTATAGCCATGTAAAAAATCTATATTCAGCTCAAAAATCACTGAAAATACGAGCCTTTTAATGATACAAAGACAATCATATTACCAGCTGCTGCTGCCAGGTATTAAGTGAAATTAGTGCTGCCCAATGTACAAAATGCTAAAACCTCCTGTTCTTGCTTTAGAACAAAAGCACATGGCCTAATCACCTTATTTCAGTCTAAATTTTAAATTTATAAATGAACTCATTAACTTATGATTTTCTGAAAATACTGTAACAGAAGACAGAGCAGGAGTACATTTGAGAAAATCCATTACAGTACAACACTGAATTAAATTTAGTAAATGTACACTAGCACTGACAGGTGCCTAAATCTAAAATAGAAAAAACATCCATACTCTGCTTACAAACAACAAAAGCAGATAAGACTGATTTAGTGAACTAGAACTCTTATGTGTTCTGCTTCAATAGTATCACATTACTATAAGCTCTAAGTATGACCTTCAACCAGAAGGAGACTGTAATCCTCAAAAATTGCTTTTCATTTGCACTATGGTTATAAAGTCTGGTGACCTTACCCCTAAAATCTCTGGAATCTTTACTATCCACAAAATTCAGACTTGTGAGTGGGCATCTTAAAGACCACTTGGCAAAGGGCTACTACACTACCTTTATTGCCTTAAGAAAAGAAAATCTGCAGTTCATGAATTGTGGAGTACACTGAATTAATGCCCCTTTCACTGAACAAAACACAACTGAATCCACTTGTCCTGACAAAGGATAACAGCTAAGGTCCACATGATCTTGAAATGGCACTGCTTGCTTCTCTGAAAATCCTCCATCTCTCAGACTTTTTTACATAATCTCCAGACAAGAGGCTGCAACATCTCGATGGTGTCGTGGAATCTGGGGCAATGTGGCTGACTGAGGAATGTCTCCCAGAATGGGAGCCTCCTGGGACTATCCATCAACATAAATAATGGGTCAGCAAACCACTCCTGTGCCAAAAGGTTGTAGCATGTCCCTGGGCACTGAGAGCATCTCATGGACTTGCCCTGATAGTAGCAGGTCCTCAGGAGGACATAAGTGTCTAGGCCATCCAAGAAATGCACTATTTAGCAACAAATTATGTTTAGTGTATGCAGTGATGGCAGTGGGCAGGTCATCAGACTAATGGTTAAGCCCCAGGGTTAAGAAAACAATAGCAGCATTACTCTAACTCCTGAGTTGTTCAAACATCAAGGATATGCACCACTGTTTTGTTTTGCACTATATTTCCAAAATTTATTCATATCTTTTATTGTTTTTTCTGTTTGCTATGAAGGTGGCAAGGGACCCCTGAAATTGTTGTGAAGCTGTTGATGAACCTCCCCTACCCAAAGTTAGATCTGAACTGGTTCTGTTTGTTGTTTGAGCGACATACAAAATTGTTTTTGTGCTATATTTTCTATTAAGCTGGAGAAAGGTTGCTTTTATGGCTTCCAATGCTATATTAATAGGCAGGATAACCATCTCCTTTGAATTCCTACTGAAAGAGGGACTAACCGCCATTCAGAATTGGGAAAGGCCACTCTGTCCATAAATTCTACATGCTCAACCTAAATTACAGTTTCCCTTTCATTAGTGAGGTATTTTCTATCTAGTGAAAGGATGTATGGTACATTGAGGTGTCTTGCCAAGGGTTATCAGTATAATTCTTGGAGATGGATATTGGTGCCCATACTACATTATGATTTGAGGTTTTATAGTCCGACCTGGTCATATTATTACAATCAGTTGGGGTTCTGGGAGTAAGTAGACTGTCTCTTATTACCTGCTCTGATTTCAACGGGGATCTAGACAACTGATTCAACTTCTTTTTGGGTTTGGGATTTTATTAGCCTGTTTTAAGGGATGAGAAATTTTTACATGTTACAGCCAATTTCATATCCAGGACAGACCTGAATTCCTCTTGGGAACCAATAGATATGCTGACACTCAGGAGTAAGGTCATCCTTGATACTCTTCATGATTTCCTACAAGAATTCTGAAAGTACAGCAAGCAGAGTTTCCTTATCAGGGAATCCTGCATGAACTGAATGAGCCAAGGCATTCATATCATCACTACCCGGCAGGACAGAAGTCCCGGTTGAATCACTATACCCCGAAGGTACAGACGCTTCAGGTGGGGTTGGGTGGACCCTGATTGTTGCATGGGAAAGGCAAGATTCTCATTTGAGAGATCACTCATATGTTATGCAGAAGACTGTTCCCCAGATTTTCTGGATTCAGAAGGAAAATTTCAGTGGCTATATCCACTTCATATTGGGTATTAGTGACCTCTCTCTGAAGGAAAGACTTCATCTCCATTGGAGTTGAAGTGAGAATTCAGAATCCACTGATTTTGAAGTATTGGCGCAAATGTGGATTTTGCTCGGAAAGGGATGGAAATACACACAGTCAGAGTTATGCTGGAATGATGTAATCTCCCTCCATATTCCTACTGAAACCTGTAACTCACCAGACAGCTTAAAATGAGCTCTTTCATTTTTTAAACTTGCTGCCAGGAGCAAGTTGAATGTTTCACATATATCCAGCAACCAACCAAATTCTCCTTTATTCCTACAGGGGCTGACTCATGGCAGGCAATTATAAGCCATTTTCACTTGTGCAATAGCAGCCTAGCAGTGATAAAAGGAACAAGTTGTAATTAAAAACTACTTAGTGTTAGCTACCTATATCACTGTAAAGGTAATAAACACTCAAAATAAAAAAAAACTGACATGACCCCAAGTACGTGTCCACTGTTTGATGTAAGTTAACATGATCATTGGGTCATATCCATACGATAGTGGTAATATATTAAAATATTAATTTGCAATTACTACAATAACATTGCCTTATATTTCGTAAACACAAAGTTAAGTCAACCTGATTTACCCTTTCGGTAACCTAAAACTATCTATCTATGTTAAAGAAGTCACTGACTTACGAGTTTCAATAACAAAACTGTCTAACAATATTACATTAATGCTAATTATTGCTTTGTTAGACAAGAAAAAACCAGTACATCAATTACTGTGTAGCCTGGTGATCTACTCCTAATTTCTTACCTTGCAGGAGACCTACTGGCTCCAAACTTTGACAAATATAAGCGTACCCAGTAAAATTTTAAAGGACTATAACTTTTCACTGGGTCTACAAACTATGTATGTACTTAACTTTAGTGGTGTTATGATGATCAACAAATGCACTGTTTACCACTAATTGCTGAGCAAATACTGGGGACACATGAACAATGAGAAAAACCAGAGTATAATATGGAAGATAGCTAACATATGCGCTGTTCTCACATCTGTGCAAGCAGGATGAAGGCATACCTGAGGTAGTCGTTGTAGGATAGGAGATAGAGCCCTCTTGCCCTGAGTCCTTTACAGTCTATAACTGTACCAACTAGCACTGTTCTGGTCGAGACCAACTATACGAGAATTCTTTGAGATTGGTTGGGCTGTCTTATGGAGCCCTGGGGGGACCATGAGAGTGTAGCTCCTCTGAGAATGTACAGCAGCTATGCTATCAAAAACTATTAACAGTATTAACTAATACTATTAAATTTTCTCAATCCTGCATAAAAATTTTACTACTGTATTAGTATTAAATATCTAAAGGTAAATTTAACCCACTGTAGTAGGTCCACAGCTAAAGAAAAGATTTGGTATTATTACTTCCTTATATACTTAATATAAGTAATTTGAAGAAATTCTTTTAGTTTATAAAACTTTAAGTATATTACTTGTTTATTCATATTTCACAAACTTTGTTATTTATAACTTTATAAAAAATCACTAAGAGACAATGGCATGGAGAGGCCTTAACTTTTTATGCAAGTTATTTTACTTCCACTCAGAGATCAAGTGCTACAGATGTTCACTCAGTAGCCAGCTGATTACACTTGTACTGTACATTATGCTGGCTTCGCAAAAATTCTGACACATGGCAATCGGAAATTGGGCACACGGACACTGGGCGTTGCTCAGAAGTTGGGTGCTCAGACATTGAATGCTTATAACATGACTGCTCCGACACTGGACGATCCAACACTATACATTCAGACATTGGGTGTTCGGACACAGTGCGCTCGGAAGTTGGGTGCTCAGAAGATGGGCACTCGGACACTGGGTGCTTCGACACAGAACACTTGGACACTATGTGTTCGGAAACTGGGCACTCGTACAATTAGCTCTCCATCACCGAAGTGCCATGCACAACTTGCTCGGGACTGGGAGATGGGCGCCTGGACACTGGGTGCTTCAACACAGAACGCTTGGACATTGTACGTTTGGACACTGGGCGCTCTGATAACTTGGATTAGGAATGCCGCGTCAAAGACTGGCTCTCAATCACCAAAGTATCATGCACAACCTGCTTGGGACTAACCCAAAAACTGCAGGAGGGAAGAGGACTATGCTCTTGTTCCCTAGGAAGCTTATGGGGAAGTGCACTCAGAAGAAGGAGCATGCCTTTTCAATGGCCTT
Organism: Macrobrachium rosenbergii; assembly: GCF_040412425.1. NCBI lineage: Eukaryota > Metazoa > Arthropoda > Malacostraca > Decapoda > Palaemonidae > Macrobrachium > Macrobrachium rosenbergii. Next base: position 19,146,274 of record NC_089795.1, on the reverse strand, counting down.
GATAATTTCAAATAGCATTTATGCCCTCTATCCGCACTGGTGTCCGAATCACTGGACAACACAGCATGAACATCCGTATGGACACCTTTCCAATGGCGAACCGCCAAGTCTGGGATTCGATCAACAGGCTCGGTTGAGGGAGCAACTACCGGTGGGCAAACCCCACCAACCTCCCTTAAACTTCTGGTTTGCCTCCTCCCAGGTTTGGGGGAGTTTGACATTGACCTTTGACTAGGAGCATCAGTGGGATGAGTAGTCACCTCCTCCACTGACACTGCACTTGCACCAACACTAATAACACTTACCTGGTCCATACAGGACTTAACTGAAGACCCGATTTGGCCTATAGTGTTAACAAGCAGACCAAACTTTTGGTCAATTCTAGCTTCTAGGCTGGCGATGGCATTGGGTTCAGAAGAATGAGAGCCAGGTAGCGGAGTCTGAGGAAAAGTTGGAGTGCTGATGATAGGGAGAAAGCAGTCAAAAGTGTAGAAGGCACAGGCTGAACAGCCATATCCTGACTAGCTAAACCTCTAGCCTCATCTCTAGCAGCCAACTTTCTCTGTCTGCCCTTCTAGAGTTTAGAGTTTACCTAAATGTGCAAGCAAAACTTTCCATTTACCCTGATCCCAGTCTTTGCATTCGTCACATTTAAGTTCAAACAAACAAATTTGCCCTCAACAATGGCAACACAAAGTGTGTGAGTCATACTTAGCTGAAGGAAATCTAGTACTACAGCTTCCACTGCAATACCTAATACTAGACAAGCTAGAGTCCGACATACTAAATCAAAATTAGTCACAACAGAACTAGCTAAGCTAATAAAGAACAAGCAACCAACACAAATGAGTACTTCACCAAAGGCAAAAGATACAACCATCTGGCAAAATTCAAACCAGAGCTGCTCAACCAAATGTTGCTCAGTTGACCAGCAGAAATGAATTGAGTTCTTAAGCACTGCTGTACCTATGCTTCCCTGAAATTGGGCGGGGTCTACTTACCTACACTAAAACAATAGCACGTTACCACGAATTTCAAATTTTGAACTGCTGTGGCTAAGTGAAACTAATTGCTATGTAGTTACTTGGTAAGTTGCTAAAAAGACTTTTTATGAATACAGTAATGGGTCTGGGAGGAAAAAAAAATTTTCCTTTTTTGGCTGGAAGGGGGACATGCACTGAGCCCCTTAAGAAACTAGGTACTACTTCATGAAAATAAGAAAATTAATTCAACTTTTCTTTAAAAAAACATCATTCTACAGCTTTTCAATGTTGTAAAAATTTGAAGTTACTTTTCTTATGTATAAAAAATGCAATTTCCTGTTCATCCACACAATACCTCATATTACCCTTTACGTATCAAATACAGAAAACTACTTAACCAAAACATCACAACCCAACAGACTTTGAATATCTGTTTAATATAAGGCAAAGAGAACTACAACTTTACAAGTAAATATAATCAAATCACCTCCTAAAGTTCAAGATAGGTTCCAGATATCGATGGGAAGTTTGTACTAAACTTAGACGTCTGTCCCAACTTTCAATCAATTCGTTTAGCTTGAGTGGCTGCTGATGTCCAAGATTGGCTCTCAACTCTGTTTCCTGGCCTGATAACCTTAAATGACTTTCAGTTGTTAGCTTCAGTTGAAGTAAACCAGATACAAGTTCTTCCAACTCAGTTAGCATATGCAACCTAAAATCAGAAATAGCTAAAATAAATACAAATAAATAACAAAGAGATCTCAAGTTCTATTTATACATTATATACATATACTGTACATATCCATTAGAAAGAAAATGTTAGTACTACAGAGCAAATTTTTTTGAAAAATTAAATGCCAACAACTCTTGTGTCACTGTTACAAATCGCATTGTACCGTAAAAACACTGAAGTAGTAAAGATGTTACTAACACTGTACTGCAAAAGTTTTACCTTAAAATATAAGGATATGCCCTCTGGTATGCCCATTTCTCCATGCTAGCTGCAGACATTGGAGTTATGTGCTGTGATCTAAGCTTTCGCAAGCTATTTTGATAGCCTGTGGCATCCTGAGCACGAACAGCTAAAAATACCTGTCCAATTCCTGTTCCCCAAGACAACTGACTAGACCCTTTTTCCATTAATGTTTCCAGCTGGTTCCACTGACCAAGACGCCAGGCTGCCTCAACACGGTAGTCACTGAGTGATGATTCTAATTCTGGTCTGGATAAAAAAAAAATTATTAAAAACCATTGTAGCATACACTTAACATTTCTTAAAGAAATAAAAAAATATCTTGCAAAGAAACAGAGATACAGTCCAACCTTTTAATTCCAGCACTTCAAGATCCAGGGACTCCCATAATCCAGGACTTTATTGAATAAGCCATCATTATTTCTTGAGGAGCTACAAGCACAGTGTCACACGCAGTTTCAGTTTTTGGATTTTTTTGGATTTCAGAACTGAAGCTTTCTCCGGAAACATACAAACACAGTTTATTTCCATCGAAAACCTTTGAAACTCAAAAATATACAGCATACAAAAGAAACGTAATTTATGTATATACTTGGGTATCATGCAATCATTAAAATTTTGTCCAAATACAAGATTTCATCATGTGCATTGTGTATGTGGTGCAAGATGTATTTTCAGTAGATTAAACTAGGCTAGGCTTTCTATGCCTGTATTAGTTTCAGTAGATACGACTGACAATGCATATTATATCTGAGTTAGCTTTTAATGAATAAATAGGCCTACAAGGCCTATTAGGTTAAATTTGAATCTTCATACATTAACTGAGGCTTGCCAACCTTATGACTTGTCTAAGAGTTCATTACTGTTTCTTATAATTAACAACACTTACAACTGTGTGCAAGACACTCTCACAAAAAACAGCAGGTACTGACATGCACAATCGAATCAAGAAACAGCCGTTTGCTGGTGTCAGTTACCATAACTAACACATGCTTATTAAGGGTTGTATTACAGATGTAGACCTGTAAAAAATTAGCTAATTTTCAATGGTGAATTCCATTAATAAAAATGAAATAAATCTTTATTCATCCTTCAAGCATTGGAGAGCAAAGTGTTATGAAAGTATGCCCCTAAAAATACAGTTGTAGCTGTAGCTGAAGAAACAAGTAATCTTCAAGCCACATTATGTTCTGGAAGAAGCAAACACAACTTCCTTTATTCACTGCATTTATAAATAAAAGTTGCATTTTCAAACTCAGCTCTGATAACTTAAAAAAACAAATCTCTGAAAATGCGTTTCATTTAGCAACTAATGGCTGCGATGTTGAAGGTGAAACGCAATCAGCTGATGATTTAAGAATGTACTAAATATTAAAAGAATGCAAATTGTGCCTGATCGCCATGTCCATAAATTATAATACAATAATAATATGACAATAATGCATGAAGTATAATTGCATACAGTATGTGAAACAACAGTTTTATTACAATGATCAAATTGATTATTTGACTTTTGCAAATGGATATCTGTCAGTATAACAACCTAACCAGGGTCAATAGTTCCCTCTCTCACAAGCACACACACACACAAGTGCAGGTTTAAAGAAACCAAAGCAGCAGATTTTTAGGCTTTTGCTGAAAATGCAAGCCAGAAAAGTTTAAAGCGTCGGAAAACATTGAAAAGTGCCAGATCAGAATTCGACAGTGTGCTTATCAAGATTTAAGCTCCGACATAGCAAAGGTGTAAGTATTTCTGGGGAGATGCTCATGGAACATGCCAGAATTTTCATAAGGAATTAAACCTAATAAATGACAGTGATTATTCATAAGATTTGTTCTACTTTTGATAACACAGCAGTATACAGGTGGAATGAGCTGGCAAGACTGTTTACAAAAGGGTTTTTAGGGATGATTTCTGTCATCTGGGATTTTCTGTGGTCCGGCAGTGGCCTGATCTCAAGGGTGCTGGCTCTAAGAGGTCGGACTGTACTTCAACAACCACTGTAGCTTTCATCAGTTTTGAAATATTTTCATATAAATCACGATAACTGCCAAAATTTCAAGCTCGTCAACTTTAACTTCGACCGAAATGGTCAAAAACGCAATTATAAGCTAAAACTCTTACATTCTAGTAATATTCAATCATGTACCTTCATTTTGCAACAAACTGGAAGTCTCTAACACAATATTTCGATTTACGGTGAATTTCTGAAAAAAAAAAAAACTTTTCCTTACGCCTCGCCGCAGTAACTCGGCCGAACATCTCAGAAATTCTTTCGTCATGTTGTCGTAATGTTTGCATAGTTTTACATTAGTCGTTACATAAACTTTTATATATGAAAATGTGTGCAATTTCATGTAGAATACAACAGAAGATAGCTCATGGTTGTAGCTTTTATCAGTTTTGAAATATTTTCACATAAATCACGATAACTGCCAAAATTTCAACCTTCGGTCAACTTTAAATCGACCGAAATGGTCAAAAAACACAATTGTAAGCTAAAACTCTTACATTCTAGTAATATTCAATCGTTTACCTTCATTTTGCAATAAATTGGAAGTCTCTAGCACAATATTTCGATTTATGGTGAATTTTTGAAAAAAACATTTTCCTTACGTCTGCGTGGTAACTCGGCTGAACATCTCAGAAATTCTTTCGTCTCGTTGTAGTAATATTTGCACCGTTTTATATTAGTCGTTACATAAAGTTTTATATATGAAAATGTGCGCAATTTCATGTACAATACAGCAGAAAATAACTCATGGTTGTAGCTTTTATCAGTTTTGAAATATTTCATATAAATCACGATAAATAGAAAAAATTCGACTTTCGGTCAACTTTAACTCGACCGAAATGGTCGAAAACTGCAATTGTAAGCTAAACCACTTACAGTCTAGTAATATTCAATCAATTAGCTTCATTTTTCAACAAATGGGAAGTCTCTAGCACAATATTTCGATTTATGGTGAATTTTTAAAAAACACATTTTTTTACGTCCGACCGTTACTTAATTCATGCATCATTTTGTGATAATATTTTCTGTGTTGCTCTGATCGTTTTACAATTTGTTATATACCAAAATCATTGCAATTTAGTGTACAATCAACTAAAAAAATTAACTCATTAGCTTTGACCGTTGTGCTTACAGCGCGATTTGTATACAATTATATACAAGTTTTTTTTTTCGCTGTCATATATTCCAATATTTATATATGATAATGATATTTTTTCATTTCTGATGGTTGCATACTAAACTTCAGGCAATGACAAAAAAGGAGCCAAAATGAACTCTTAATCTTAAACACTAAGCGTGCTGTGATTTTTGAAAAAAACTTTTTTTCCGCTTCGGCACTAACTCACCGAACGCCGCCGGCATACGGGAGACATTTTTGTAAATAGAGGCTCAGCGTTTAAGGGTTAACAAAACTCTGGTTGGAATTCTTTTGAATTAAAAGTCAACTTGCTAATTACAGTTAAGTTCACTTACCATGTTTTCATTAATCCAAACAAGATAAATAAATATTAAACATTCCATACATACTGAAGAGTTAACTTAGTAAAATGTTGTGTGTGTGTGTGTGTGTGTGTTATTGTTTCACTGAGTTCTTTCTCCCATCTATCCAGCAACTACAAGAAATTATGTAAAAGTGTGTCACAGCCTTTCTACACCATAAGCTTGGTATTTCTTAGTCCTGAAACATGGAAAACCATAATATAATTTAAATAACGAGCAGAGGGTTGGGTTTCTGGCAATTTACAATAATCTTTCCCTTCCTCATCATTGCATTAATCACCACACAAACTCTATGACTGATATCACCAATTTCTACAAAATATACCCACCACACAATTTTATGACTGATGTTGTCACCAATTTCTACATATAATTTCTTAATTGAAAGCTACTGATTTAACAAAGCACTTGCTTTAATATATAAATTGCAATGATTTTAGCCAATGCCATACATTCCTTTGCCTCTACATGTAATAAATAAACTTAACTGAAATACAGGAAACAAAAATTAATTATGCTGAACTTGTGTGGACTTTACACTAGCTGGCCTAAACACCTTAGGCTAGTTATGAATTTTAACAGTCAGGCTGTGCAAACATGCTAAAACTATAAGGATAACTTATCCTTCACTGTATCATAATCTGAGTTTACCTGCAGTACCGACAATCAAGGAAACTAATCAAATCATCTTAACAGGAATCAATGTGTCTATTCTAGTTTATCACTTCTTCATAAGTTGTATTTCAGCAGAGATCTTTCACATTTACAACTGATCCCTGATCCCCTTTATCTGCCAAGAGCAACCAGATTCACTGAACAGCAGCATCAATATGCAGTAAATGTGCCCGCTGTCGAACTTCTCAGTTCCAGAGGTTCTTTATTCCTCACGCCGTTGAACTGTGGAACAGCCTCCCAGAGGATGTCGTGCAACTGGAACTTCAGAAGTTCAGGTGAAAATGCAATGCATTACTACCTTAAGCCTAATACTGTTCTTCTTGTATTCTGATACATTTTTATCTATTTATCTATTTGTTAAATTTTTTTCTTTTTTTAATAAGTGGTATCTCTTCTTTCTGTATTTCCCTTTATTTCTTCTTACTTCTTCCTAATGAACACCATATTCTTTGGAAGCTCAGATTTCAACGGCTCCTGTGGGATTGTTCCATATGAATAAGTTTCATCTACTAAATAATATAATAATAATAATGTCCAAACTTCGACAAGAGAGACCGTACTTTTCCACAAGTTGTGGTATAGTTTTATGTATTCTTTCTAAATTTATGTAAAGTGGAAATGTGTATTATGGAGAAGAAGGATATTATGTTTTGTTGTGTTTGTATTAGTTGTGAAAAGCATTGCGTTTGGCTGTTTTGTGTATTTAATTGTAAGTATACATGTAATAGTGCTTAAGTACTGGTCATCAGCTGTTTGTTGGTTCGGTTGTTAGTCAAATGTTTGGTGTTGGTCGGCGACAGTCATAAAGGCAGTCTCGTTACAGCTTTGGTGCAGTGTAGCTGTATCTAGGAAGGACTCAGGAAATTCAGCCATAGTTGTCAGTGCCTTCAAATCCACTTGAGTATTCCTTTTCATCTTAAAGTTCAATTAGGGAGATTTCCTTTAGAGAGATATGCATATCTAAATGAAAGAATTTCTTGGAGTGTGCTTTGGATGAGGGTTACGAAGTAGAGATTGTGCTCATGCCAATCCTAACTCAATTCGAGCTAAGAATATCGAATGTGCCATTTGAACTAACAGTAAGTTTGTACCATTTACGTCTTAGTTAATACTCTGTATAAACAACTCAATATGGTTTTGTTTGTGAGTTAGAATAATATAGCTGAAGTAACCTGGGTGTTGTAGCATAAAACTTAGGCTGCGATTAGGTTAGTACATTTCAAACCATTTAGGCTATACGATCAATTTACGATTTGAAAAATAATAATAATAATAATAATAATAATAATAATAATAATAATAATAATAATAATAATAATACTACTAACAATAATAATAATAATAGTAAACAGTTGAATACAACTATCGACATGGAGACCTAATTTTGTTGGTACAATCAGTTCCAGTTAGATATGATAAAAGACCCTATGGTGATCTGTCATCCTACTCAACTTTAACAGCCTCTGTGTTCCAATCTTCAAGTGTACTCTATATCTGTATCCTAGTTAATGCCTATACAATGGTGGTAGGTGTTATGTGGTTATTTCACCTGCACAAGCTTCAAAAGCTGCTTTTATTATTCAAGGGTTACCATAGTATTTCACCCAATCTTGTATGTTTTTGTAATTCTTTGGTAGAATATAGAATATAGAGTTTAGGCCAAAGGCTAAACGCTGGGACCTATGAGGTCATTCAGCACTGCATTTCTTTGGTAAAACATGAACTGACTCATTGCTGGACTTCTACTTAAACTCTGCCTTTAAAGGAACTATAGTCGGTGTCAGCTGATCTGTCATCGGAATCTGGTCTTCATTACCATTGTGTCATGGCAACAATGCTGATGAAATCAGCTCCTAATAGACTTAATTCCTTCTTATTCGACTTTAAACAGTTTTTTGGATTCCTGCCAAAGCAATTATTTATATGTAAGACATGGGATTATAGTAAAATTAAAAATAATTTAATAATAAACTTTTTTGAGTTACTATAGGCATACCCCGCCCATAATCACATAAAATAACTAAGTACTAATATGAGATACTGGTGAATGCATACAAACAACCAGAAAAGGAGGTGGATCACATGGAAATTATCAAACCTGACATTTAGATTCAGAGCTTCAGCTGAAACTGAACTTCTACTGCTTTTATCCCAATGTGGCAGTCTGCACCTATCCATTTTATCCCAGTGTGGCAGTCTGCACTTATCTAATGTAAAATTTCTTGCTTTTCATAAGCAATATACAATGCACAAGCATCCTTTAAAATGTATGAAACTTGTAACTACAGTATGCCAAATTACTTGAATGCACTTTTTTCTCAATAATGATTGCCATTTGACTAATAGGAAACAGTACTACACATTAGAATCATTGCTTAGGTTTGTCATGATTTCTTAGAAGTGCTTTGTACATCATTCATACTACCACTGTCTACCATACATGTTTCAGTTATGTCTATTTCTTCATAAATTTTTCTGTAATTGATAAAAGTCATTGCTGTATGTCATGAATACAACTGTAATAAATACACGACTCACTCTGCCAAAACACAAAAAATTTCTTTCTAGTTCAAATTTTGCATATGTGTTATAGTCTTCCTTTCATGATGATCTCAATAATAACTTTCCTTATATTGATTGTTTTACGAAATTAACTAGAAATCAAGTCATAAGAATAAAGTGGGTTAGACCTATAGTGCACTGGGTGGGTAATGCTACAGCAGCTCTTTCAAAATTCTAGCAGTGGAACACTTTACAACCGGCTATTAACAAAGGCAGCAGTATTCTATGGAAACCATGTATATATCAGGGTATAAACATTGCTAAAAGATTTATGTGTTATCATGTACTTATCCTATGTGAGCCTAATGAAGCTAAGCATCCAAAATGCTTTCTCAGTTTTCCCAGTGATGCAGAAAGGAACACCTTATTTTTAACATTTTTTTTTATTTCTGAACACGTTATTTTTGACAATTTTTTTATATATATTTCTGCCTTTTCTCACATTCTGCAGTTTATTGACTACTAACGAAGAAAACATTATTACCATCATCAGGCTCTGATTTTGAATAACAGCCTACTATTTTGTTGACATTGATGGACATTTTGAATAGGCAAGACTGTTGAGAGGTAAAATCACCATAGGCCTATGTATGTACAAGAATGCATTCCTCTTCTCTGTTACTAAATACAGCAAAAGCTTATCATCAATAAAAAGTATTTTTATTACTGGAGGCACAATTAGAGATATTTTTCTAAAGAACGCCTATTTTACCTCAAACCTGGTAACAATAATGAAGGATAGTTAATAAGTGATATGGAAAAGCTCAGCAAAACTGAAATCTTATGTGCTTTTTGATGAGCATTAACTTACAAAATGGTTGGTTAATGCTACAATTTTTAAATCAAAAGTACTGAATTTTGTCAATTAATCAAGTTTTTCAAAAAAAGTTGGGCCTATTCCTTTATTATAATGCTCTAAGATAGAGGACTTCCTGTTACCTTTCTCTCTCTCTCTCCCTCATAAGCATTAGTTTGTTGCTCTTTGTGTCCTTCCTCTAACATATATCTCTTATCCTGCAGTGCTGCCATGACCAAATGTCAATTTTTGGGGGACAAATAAGTTGAAACTGACTACTGTATAGTCTTTTGCACTATAATCTTACTTTCAACCAACCACCCTATGAGACACTAGCCCTCCTTTTATACTTGATGTGTTCCTACTGAGTAAGGAAGTTTGAAAAATCTCTTTGGAAAAGGGCCAGGTTTGAAAACTAAATGGGGATAAAAGCCTTTCACATCCTCTTTTCATTTGATCACTATAAAAAATTAAAAAAACAAGCTCCTCCCAAAAAAATATACTCATTACCTAATGAAATTATCCTTTCCCTTGACTGAATCATAACAACTACTTTCTGAAAAGGATATAATTTTCTCTTCATATCTTAGCAAGATATATTACACAAACTTTACTGAGAGCAGAAGGGCATTTTTAAATTTTACCTTGAAACATTTTCACTGATTACTTAAAATATTAAATTAGGAGAAACTATTAAACAATACAGTATTCACTGGTATGCATTTGCAGACTAAAAATGGAAAATAACAACACCACTAACAAAAGAAATTTACATAGGGTATGTAAAACGGAAAATAAATTTATTTCAACACGAAAATCATAACTTACATAATTTTTTTCAGTCCCAAGAGTTCCTCAAACAACCTTGTCTGAACAAAGAATTCTCTATTTTACCCAGTACTCGGTGCGCCTGCACTGTCCAGCAGGTCTTCTGCTACCAAAATAACTGAACTCTTCATTTGTTTGCCTTAGCAAACAGATGACTTCTTGTTTATTGCAATGGCTGTCATCACTCTTTACAACTTCAGTTCATCTTTACCTACTTTTCACTTTACAGTACAGTACACACAATTACACTGGGAGAACTAGCGTCTATTGATAAAGCTGTTTCCTTTGGCTGGCAATGCCAGAGGTATGCTAGTACAAAATTTCATCATCAGGCTGTGTTTTTTCATGGTGCAAGGTTTCTCCACACCCTTATATCCAGAAATAAGTAGGCTATTCATCTTCCGTGAGGTTAGATCCTATCCAATTTTTAACCTTGTTCACTGCTGCTAAGGATTTAGGGGTTAGCGGTAATTACACTTTACCTGTTCATTTTTACCAAGTTTATAATATAGTACTCACGTAAAATATACTGTATAGTACTTTATATGTTTATATCAACTCATCACATATTCTAGTTAGCTTTGTATTGTTTTGAGCTATTTATACATTTAATATTCTTGTGGTAAAGTTGTTAATTATATATATTACTCTCAATATAAAAAATGCTAGCCTTTGCCCTGACTTCCTTGGCCTTGGACCCACTGATGTCTATCTACCTCCAATGAAATACATAACTGCTTTCACAATTTTCATGCAGTTCACAACCATATTAGCATATCAACAAGAACAAGCGCCCCACAAATATTACATTAAATTTTCTCCCCAATGCCAAACAGAAACCTAAGCAACAACACATTTTGTGATAGCCAAGAGTGATGAAACAGAAAATTTAAACAGCTACAACTTGCAAATCTTACCTCAAAATCTATAAAGCTATGAAAAATGAAGAAACCAAAACCAAATTAAAATGTTACCTGTGGGAAAGGAGACCAGAAGTAATATTGAGCACAGAATGTGGCTGATCAAGATTCAGGTAACAGTCCAATAAACCCTTGTAGATTTCTTCAGAACTTTGGCTGACACACATACGTTCGTAACAACCCAATGCATCTTGTAAACGACCTGCATTAGTGACAATTTATCAATATGACATTCATTTTTATATATCTTTTATCTTTATTTTTTAAGCTTAAACTTAACATGATTAAATAAGCCCAAGAACCTGAAAAGAAAAAGCAGTCCAAAGACAAAAAATAAAGTGTGAAAAGAAACTCTTGTTAGTTTGCTCATAAAAAGCACTGACAACAAATTCAAACTGACATAATATCCATATACATTAATATATCAGATGAACCAAGATCCAATAGTATATGCTACATAATACCCTAGAGCCAGTGAAACAATTGTATGAAATTCTGTCTCACTCTTATCAGATGAACCAAGATCCAATAGTATATGCTACATAATACCCTAGAGCCAGTGAAACAATTGTATGAAATTCTGTCTCACTCTATCTTCCTTATGAATAAGCATTACTGCATTTTAAGTATTGTAAGATATTAAATTTGTTAATAAATACAATAATGCATGCACTGATATTTAGAATATCTATTTAAAATCATTTTCATTAATTCACACCATAGCACTGAATGATCCTAGAGGTTCCAGTGCTAAGCTTTGGGCCTATGTCTGCATGTGGAAAATCATTAAAAAGTGAGAGGAAAATAAATACAAACAAGAAAGGGATATAAAGCCAACAAGAATCCACAACTATGGAGCCCTTTGGCTTCATCCCTTGTGAAAACAGAACATGAAAATTTAATGTACAGTATAATTTTACCTGTGGCTTCATATTCAAGAACTTGTTCCTCTAAGGAGGGATCATCACGACGAATTGCTGCTACACCAGCAACACCATCAGGCTCATCCAGTGAAACATATATACACTGTAAAGGAGATAAAAATTTTACCATTAAATTATTTCATTTCCAAATAACTTCTATAACATAACAAAAGAAATAATGATAAAATGTCAGTACAGTTAAAATATTTTACATTACTGATACAATCTATGCAAAAAACACAAATAAAGCAGGATCTTCCTTAAATGAGGGGGCAATTATCAAATGCAAAGAATGCTTCTAATATCTTGGTAAGAAGGCAATTAAATAAAATTTTTTCAAACTTTTACGTTGGTCGCTCTACCAGTAGACACTCCTCCTTAATGAAATACTTATGTTTAAAGACTAATGGACTAATAACTAAGTCTCCAACCAGCTGGTATTACACAAAGTTCAAAATCATATGTGCAAACTGCAGGTTCCTTAAGTACTCATATGAAACACTGTCTGTCTGTTTGCTAACCTCCTCTTTCTCTCATGTAAATTTTAATCAAATATGTTTGTATAACTGTTTATAATTTACCTAAAGTATCAACCAGTGTTAAACATTGCTTAACTCAAACAAGCAGTGTGTTTGGAGGATGAGTGCATTTCCTAAATTTCCTGGAATGGAATGGAATGGAAGGGAATGTGAGATTTAGAAACAAAGCTTAGCACTGGAGCCTATAGGATCATTCAGTGCTATGGCAAGAATTAACGAAAAAATATATAATGAGTTTAACATATAGATATTCTAAAGGTCAATGTTTAAGAAGGTAAAACCAAAGAGATTTAATTACCAATGGAATTAAAACTGTCATACATAAGATTAAAAAAGGACATACAGTACCTATACAAAATTATAAGATATTTTCATGTAAACCAGAAGCCTTTAAAAAATTTAGAACTGGGCCAACATCAGTGTTGTCCTCTAAAATTTCAGTCATGGTTTTACCATCTAGATGGTACATCTGCCTTTTATTAGCATACCTGGTGCAGTGAGCCAGAATGTACTAAACTGTCAATGGGCTATTACAGTGAACACACACGCTTGAGCACTACTACCATCAAGAGGAAAATGATGTGTCAGTTGGTAGTGACCAACCCTAAGCCTTGTTAGAATAATTTCAGTCCTCCTATCGCTTTCATAGGATGATTGCCAAAATCCTATTTGAGGTCTAATAGTTTTTAACTTATTATTAGCAAAGAGGGAATATGACATCGCTCCTGCCATACACTTAGTATATAATTGTGAACAGAGATTTTCACATCAAAGTGGGGCACTCTATTTACAGCAATTTCTCCTTGGATACAGGTATTCTTTGCTTCTCTGTCCACTTCTTCATTCCCTGAGATCCCAATGTGACCTGGAATCCAACGAAAACATACTGTTTTATGCCTACATGAAATTCGAAAGGGCCACACTTGAGCCTTCTGTACTAAATAATGGGATGAATTATAATTGTTAAGGCTTTCCAGAGCATTTGTACAATCTGAGTATATGACACAAGATTTCTTATTTGAATAACATACTATATCTAGGCCTTTAACAATGGCAGAGAGTTCAGCTGTATATACTGAAGCAGAAGGAGGCAGCTTGGCAACATCACAAAAACCATCTTTGACGACAGTTAGACCTACTCCCTCGCTTGACTTCGAGCCATCTGTATAAATTTTATAGTCATTGTTATGAGTTCATCATATTCTAAAATTTGTGACTTTATTACTTTATCAGGGGTGTTCTTTTTCACTGTATTTTTCTTGCACAATTTACCTTTCGTACGAGCTACGGTGGATTTTGGAAGGGACCAACTCATGAACATTCTGAGTCTGCATAGAATTAGTATTTACACATGCATTTAGCCAGATTTGGAATGGAACAGAAATCTTGGTTTGAAATTGCTAGCAACAAGCTGACGAATAACCTCATTTGATGGATTATCACCACTGCTTTTAATCCTCATCAGGTATTGGAAGCCTAACCCCTCCCGTCATAAATCAAGTGGAAGTTGGTGCATGTTCACATACAGACTCTTGACAGGAAATATCTAAAAAGCCCCAGAACAAATACACAAACCCATATTGTGGACTACATCAAGTTCATGGAGTTTACTTTTGATATCCATAGTCCAACGCTGGTAAATGCAGTGCATCATATAACTGTAGCAGATTTCTTATCTGCACCCCATTAAAAGCTAGAGATGTCTTTAAAAAACTGAGAGATTTCTTTGCATTTTAAATTTTCAATATGCTTAGACCAAGTGAGTCTGGAATAAAAAATCATTCCTAAAAACTTTACATCATCTGCATAAGGTAGAACAGACCCATCAAGTTTCAAAATTGGTACAACTTCTTGAAGTCTACGCTTAGTAAAATGAACAGCAACCATCTTACGTAGAAAACCTGAAACCAATTTATTTTCCCATCTAGAGAGAGAATTGATGGATTTTTATAAATATCTGCATGCTGATTCAGCATCATATGCAGAGCAATAAATAGCTAGATTATCAACAGAAAGTGAGGCCCATACAGGATCTCAAATTTCATTGATGACACTATCAATGGCAATAGCAAAGCAGGTTACACTTAGCACACTCCCATGTGGAACACCTTCTGGTTTGAATGGGGAGGAGAAAGTATTTCCTATTCTTACTCTTATGGACCAGTCTGTTAAAAAGGAGCTAAAGAACCTAATCCTATTTACTTTTATGCCTAATTTATGTACCTGCTTAATAATTCCATGATGCCATGTTGTATCATACACTTTTTCTAAATAAAAAAAATACACCAATTGTCTGGCACTGGTTTACAAAGCTTTGTTGAATTTCACTAGAAAGTCTCAGCAGTGGATCAAGGGTAGATCTGTTTTTCAAAAGCCAAACTGGAATGGAGAAAATAATTTGTATTTCTAAATGCCTGACTGAGTGAGAGTTGATCATCTTCTCTATCAGCTTGCATACACAGCTAGTAAGAGCTATGGGCCTGTAACTAGTAATTTGATGAGGGTCTTTATTTTGTTTTTTAATTGGAATTACTACAGCAATTTTCCATCCTCTTGATAAAACTTCAGTACAGTATCCCAAATTCTGTCAATAATCTTAAAGGGGTAAGTTTTTGTCTCCTCAGGTGACTGTCAAAGCATTAAATACAGAATGGTATCCTTGCCAGGAAAAGTATCATCTGCTGAAGAAAGGGTATCTTATAGCTCATGAAGAAAAAATTTAGCATTGTAAGCTTCAAGATTATCACCAGATAAATCTAAAGGAACCTGGGAGTTCCTAATCCTCTTAAGTTGGTGGAATAATTATTTGGACCTGAAATACTGGAAATGTGCTAACCTAGGTATGCAGCTACAGCTTTGGGATTTGTTAGTAGTGAACCTCCCACCTTTCAAGAAGAGGTTTTAGGAGGAGGAAATTTCCCTGCAAGCTTCCTTACTTTCTTCCAAACTACTCTGGATGGAGTCTTTGAATTACTCCCATTCACGTAGTGCAGGCAGTCCCCGGTTATCGGCGGGGGTTTTGTTCTGACGGTGTGATGATAACTGAAAACTGGCGATTTTTGGGGCTTATAGGTGCCAAAAACCACTGATTTTCGGCGCCTCTGTTAAGTATGTATCAGCGCCAATACCCAATTATCGGAGCTGATAAGCAGAAATCGGTATTTCTGCGTCATAAAACCGGATCGCTGATAACCAAGCCTGCCGATAACTGGGGAATGCCTGTACATCCATCTACAAGCAGTCCCCGGTTATCAGCGGAGGTTTCGTTCCGGCAGTGTGACGATAAGCAAAAATCACCGATAACCGAAAATTGGTGATTTTTGGTGCTTATTGGTGCCGATAACTGGGTATCGGCGCTGATAACCAGAGAGTGGCACCTCTGTTAGGTATGTATCAGTGCCAATACTTGATTATTGGCACTGATAAGCAGAAATTGGCAATTTTTGGTGCCGAAAATTATCGAAAATTGCAGATTCTCGTCGCTAGACAAGCGCTGTAAAACTGGATCTCTAATAACCGAGCCCGCCAATAACCGGGGACTGCCTGTTTTTCTTTTTGCACTATGAAAATACAGATGCTGTCTGGCCATAGCTCACTGACATACTACCTTAGCAACAGATGTGCTACATGACTTATATTTTTTAGAGCACCTTCTAGCAATTCTTTGGAGAAAAGCACATTTCTTATCCCACCAAGGGACAGCGGGTCTTCGTAGTTTTTTACTTGTTCTTGGAATAGCAGCTTCTGCGCTTGTTTAAACTGTTTTTGAAAAAGTCATATCCTTTAAAGTGGCAACTGAAAGATTCATAAGGTTTTTACAATTTTATACTTGCCTCATATTTCACACAGTCTACTTCCGTTACCTTCCATTTTGGTGGGGCTTCTGTAGGAACATTTCTGACAAACTTCAGATGGATAGGAAGGTGATCAGTACTGCGCAGATATTTCATCAACATAACAGTTAAAGTCTAAAGCTATGTCTAAGGAACATAAGCTCAAATCAATAACTGAATAGGAATTAAAATGTATGTTATAGTAAGCCATCATACCATCATTAAGGACAATATTATTAAGTTCCTCTATTACATTTCCCCCATTATCTATAGAATCACCTACCCACAACGGATTGTGTGCATTAAAATCTCCCAGAAGCATGAATGGTGATGGTAACTGATTTAACAATGACTGAATGTCAGCCATTGAAAAAGCAGATTTATGAGAAAGGTAAATGGAACAGACAATATTCTGCTTGTCTAAAATTATCTTAGTGCAAGTGCCTGTAAATATGTAGTATGGGGTATTTGAGAGTATTCTACAGATTTACCCACAATACTGGCAGCTTCCCCCATGAACATGGTCACCGGCAGGAGGAACAAGAGGAGAAAATCTCATAATTAACCCCGGATTAAAAATCTCCAGGCCTAATTTGGTTTCTTGCAGACATACTATGCCAGGACCTACATTTCATATGCCATGCCATATAAATATTCTTTTGCTTTTCCATAGACAGTATGTTTTCCTCTTTCTTTTCAAGCAGACAAACAGCTATAGTGTAGATTTTATTTGCCAATCAGCCAATTCTATTACCAATCCTGTGTGTGTGTGCATTTAATTTTCACTAACCTTATGCTTCCACAGGTCCTTAATGACAAGTGTTATCTCAGCCACTGACACCACCTCACCCTTCCACCTCTGCTACTCAGGAACCCTCACCCCTCCCCCCCATCTCCTCTGCCTCTGATGGATTACTCAGATGGTGACAATGAATTTATGAAAGATTATATTTGCAATAAAAAACAATATAGACTAAATACAAGAAAGTTTAGTTAAATAAGTTACATTAATAATTGTTTTTTTGCATGTAAAGTCGATGTATAAGTCTGGCCTGTGTATGTATACATACATGTGTACTGCATTAAGGTAAAATACACACACATTCTCTCTCTCAAATTTTATGAGGCTGTGGAATGCTTTTTTTTCCTTTGCACTGTACTACTATAATTACATTTGATGAGTTAATGTGCATCTATATGACATGCATCCCTTACTTTTTCGAATATAGACAAACTAAACGGACACTGAGTTGTCATCAATAAAACCACTAATTCTCAGCCATCCCTAGAACTAACATATGAACCAGAAAAGACAAGATGAAGGAAATAGGCAGAAATATCGGTCCTACAGGGAATCTTGATACTTCTGGCCTTCAACTGGCAAAACTCATATTCTGTTTTGAACATCTCCACTTTCATGTGATGAGGAAGAAATAAACTAGTACTAGTATCATCATGAGGAAGGACTACCTATATATGACAATACTTTACAGCATCAGTAAAAATGGTTTTACAAAATCAGGCAACCAATCTCACCGAAACTATTACCAGTTATGGGAATCCATTTCAAATGGATTTTTCAAGAGCTGCTTCTGGTGTAAACCTAGTTATGCACCAGCAATGGAGAGGTCTTACAACATTTGCAACTGTTTGCAACCACAAGTTTCTTGGTTTATTACAGTGCCACCAGTTTCAAGAGGTTTTACAAGATAAAATGACTATAATTCACTGAAACAAAATAAATTCCTTCTGTTTGAGACATCCAACAAAAAGATTTACTCCAAAGTATAACAACTTATATCATTTTGAAATGATGCTGATCTTTTTGGTCCCCTGCATGCTACTAACCTACAAATAGGTGGTGACCTAAATCATTTCTTCGCTTACAAGTCATACAAGTCCACCCGGTACCTTTGAGTAGGGCAATCTTTGGGCCTCTACTAAGTTAGAACTCATAAAATGTTTTAATAAGAATGGGCAGAAAACTCTCCCTAAAAGTTCTGACAGTAAAATCTTTAATGGTAGAGTATTAATACACAAAACTACCAGGTGCCAAAGCCACAAATATTCAAGATTATGCAAAAAATAGATTCATTCCTGTACTTGTATTACAGCAGACAACATATAAATTTGTTATTTAGGAACAGCATGTTCAAAACAGTCTTAAAAACTCAATGAGTCCGAAAAGAGGCAACGGATATATCCTGAAAATACACCAATAAAGCAACACACGCTAAACAAGTGGAAGAACTGGCTTGACCCTACCAATAAAAAGTTATTTAACTGAAAAAACAGGACCCTACAAATAAAAAAAAAGTTATTTAACCCTTTAACGCCGAAGCCCTAGTTACAAAAACGTCTCCCATATGCCGGCGGCGTTCGGTGAGTTAGCGCCGAAAGCGGAAAAAAGTTTTTTTCAAAAATCACAGCACGCTTAGTTTTTAAGATTAAGAGTTCATTTTTGGCTCATTTTTTTGTCATTGCCTGAAGTTTAGTATGCAACCATCAGAAATGAAAAAATATCATTATCATATATAAATATTGGAATATATGACAGCGAAAAAAAACTCGTATATAATTGTATACAAATCGCTGTAAGCAAAATGGTTAAAGCTAATGAGTTAATTTTTTTTTAGTTGTATTATACACTAAATTGCGATGATTTTGGAATATAACAAATTTTAAAACAATCAAAGCAACACAGAGAAAATATTATCACAAAATGATGCATGAATTAAATGCATAGCGGACGTAAAAAAATGTTTTTTAAAAAATTCACCATAAATCGAAATATTGTGCTAGAGACTTCCAGTTTGTTGAAAAATGAAGCTAATTGATTGACTAGACTGTAAGTGTTTTAGCTTACGATTGCAGTTTTCGACCATTTCGGTAGAGTTAAAGTTGACCGAAAGTCGAATTTTTACTATTTATCGTGATTTATATGAAAATATTTCAAAACTGATAAAAGCTACAACCATGAGTTATTTTTGTTGTATTGTACATGAAATTGCGCACATTTTCATATATAAAACTTTATGTAACGACTAATATAAACGGTGCAAATGTTACGACAACGAGACGAAAGAATTTCTGAGATGTTCGGCCGAGTTACTGCGCAGACGTAAGGAAAATGTTTTTTTCAAAAATTCACCATAAATCAAAATATTGTGCTAGAGACTTCCAATTTATTGCAAAATGAAGGTAAACGATTGAATATTACTAGAATGTAAGAGTTTTAGCTTACAATTGCGTTTTTTTACCATTTCGGTCGAGTTAAGTTGACCGAAGGTTGAAATTTTGGCAGTTATCGTGATTTATGTGAAAATATTTCAAAACTGATAAAAGCTACAACCATGAGCTATTTTCTGTTGTATTCTACATGAAATTGCACACATTTTTATATATAGAAGTTTATGTAACGACTAATGTAAAACGATGCAAACATTACGACAACATGACGAAAGAATTTCTCAGATGTTCGGCCGAGTTACCGCATGCAGACGTAAGGAAAATGTTTTTTTCAAAAATTCACCATAAATCGAAATATTGTGCTAGAGACTTCCAGTTTGTTGCAAAATGAAGGTACATGATTGAATATTACTAGAATGTAAGAGTTTTAGCTTATAATTGCGTTTTTTGACCATTTCGGTCGAGTTAAAGTTGACCGAAGCTTGAAATTTTGGCAGTTATCGTGATTTATATGAAAATATTTCAAAACTGATAAAAGCTACAACCATGAGTTATCTTCTGTTGTATTCTACATGAAATTGCGCACATTTCCATATATAAAACTTTATGTAACGACTAATATAAAACAGTGCAAACATTACGACGTGACGAAAGAATTTCTGGCGCAGACGTAAGGAAAAAGTTTTTTTCAAAAATTCACCATAAATTGAAATATTGTGCTAGAGACTTCCAACTGGTTGCCAAATGAAGGTAAATGATTGAATATTACTAGAATGTAAGAGTCTTAGCTTACAATTGCGTTTTTTTACCATTTCGGTCGAGTCAAAGTTGACCGAAGGTTGAAATTTTGGCAGTTATCGTGGTTTATATGAAAATATTTCCAAACTCATAAAAGCTATAACCATGGGTTGTATTTTGCTGTATTGCACATGAAATTGCGCACATTTTCATATATAAAACTTTATGTAACGGCTAATATAGAACAGTGCAAAAATTACGACAAAATGACGAAAGAATTTATGACATTTTCGGCCGAGTTACCGCCTGTGCGTAAGAAAAAAGTTTTTTTCAAAAATACACCATAAATCGAAATATTGTGCTAGAGACTTCCAATTTGTTGCAAAATGAAGGTACATGATTGAATATTACTAGAATGTAACAGTTTTAGCTTACAATTGCGTTTTTTGACCATTTCGGTCGAGTCAAAGTTGACCGAAGGTTGAAATTTTTTGTAGTCGACATACGGTACGTCCACTCAGCACCCAACAGACAATTTTAGTCGACGTATGATACGTCCAGTAGGCGTTTAAGGGTTAATTATCTCAGCTGTGGTAGAAAAAACAGGACTTCCAGCAAGCACATCAGTTTTCATAACTTAAGTCCATGAAATTATCTCCAAAAACACTACTATATAGAGATACTCATAGCAGAAACTGCTGATACTGGTATTTCAGTTATTCTATTTGATAACTCTTTTATCTATAACAGCCCTGTCCTAATATTGGTCTTTAGTTTAATATGGTGCTGGCAAGGACTGCTGCTTTTCCAATATCAACTGAATAACCATCTACATAGGGGAAAGTGCATCGACATCAAGAGCTCCACCCATATTTCACTTTTACCAGATGATACATTACACAATTTTTCTTCATATGTGGGAAGAGAATTTCAAGACAATGAAGAGCTACCAAACAGTAACCAAGACTTTCTTGCTATTGGGAAGACCCATTTCAGGATATTGGAACAAATTGTAAGGCATTCAAGTCTCTGGAATTATCTATAATAGTGATGCATGACAAAACACGGGAAAGTATATCACCACGAAAGATTCAAGGATAAAACTCCCTTTAGGGAGCGCAGCGACCGCCGAATTTTGAGGAATTATCAAATTTTAGTTATTAATAGTTTTCAACTGTTTTATGTCTAAATAAACATATCATGAAGTGATAATACTTAAAAAAAATGTTTACACTGGTTTATTGACAATTTTATTCATCACTTGTATGACACTCTGAACCACAAATTGTAAAAAAGACTAGTAAAATAATCTATATGAATAATTCAGGATAGGACCAAGTACGTTATACGCCGTTATGAACTGTTTTGTGTGTAAATAAACATATCTAGAAATGTTACTGCTAAAAAAAATGTTAGACTGGTTCATGAACAATTTTGTTCATTGCTTGTATGGCACTGAACAACAAATTGTAAAAAACGTAAGTCTATGAATGATCCTGGATCGGATGAAGTTTGAGTTATTCACTGTTTTACATGTAAATAAACATATCCTGAAACGTTATTGATAAAAACAATATTTAGATTAGTTCATGGACAATTTTGTTCATCACTTGTACAGCACTGTGAACAACGAATTGTTAAAAAAAAGCATGTAAATCAAGTGTGAAAAAATTTATTCAAAAATAATTGCCACCCACTAAAATATCCCATTCTCTCTATGGGACGTGTCAGAGAAAACGGGTTATAATGATATAGGGATAACTTGCTCTAGATGTCCAGATTCTCTCAGGATTTTTGAGAGTCCAAAAATATTTTTCTTTTGCTGCTTTCTCAAAACTTACTTTTTTCATAACTAAATGCTTATTTCTCCAAGAAGACTGAACCAAATTCAATGAAACTTTGACAAAGCATAGAACTATATATTTTTATTTTGCCATCAGGAAAATTACTTTTCTGTGCAACTTTTAATTTTACATATTAATTTTGAAAAGTGACGTCATGATTTTTTTTTCAACTGCAAAACAAATGAACTTAAAATTCTAAATTACCAAGACAGAGAATTTTCATTGCTAGTTGTAGAATAAGTGGTAAAAATTTGAAGCAAATCTCTTCAGTCATAAGGTAGGCACAGTCACTTACTTTATAATGGGGCCTTATGGCATTGGCACTCCCCTTAAATAAAACAGGATATCTGTTAAACATCCTGCCAAAAGAGATACTTTGTTACAACAACAAAAATGAACCATCTTCCAAGCCAGCATTTGGTGTAAAAAGTCACTAATGTACACTAGGCCAATGGAAGCAAATCAACTGAGTCCCATTCAGAGGACCCAGTTTGAAGCAACAAATACATTATTGGAACAAATGAAGAAACAAATGCGTGTACAGAATTGATGGAACTATGAAGTGCACTTGCTCTTTGAAATGTGGTTGATGGAGTTCCAAACAGCTAAAACTTCACCTAACCTGCATAGATGCATGTACTATATACATTTTTTTGAAAAGTAAAATATCAAAATTTGTACACCTGTACAATTCATGTTTAGTTACATTTAGTAAATAATAAAGTTAAGTAAAAGTCTAAACAAATAAATGGAAAATAAACAAGTAGAGTTGGACTTCAATTAATTTAAATATGCAAATGCAGATCATTACAGATTCATATTTGTATTTACCCACTTCATCATCACAAAATACATGATAGTGTTCATATACAATGTTAAAATTGCTCCAATCATCATTGAGAATTCTGAATCAGCAGCTTCCCTTTTGTCACTTAAAATAATTCTATCACTAAACCAACTAACTGAAGTCCATTTCTACAATCATTAAGTATAAGCTTTTATGGATGTAAGGTTGGGGCACAAGTTATGGATATGACCAACCCATCAGGTCTGCTTATTTTTTTCCTGCCTGACCAGCATCTAAGGAGATTCTACAAGACTAACAAGCGTTTGTTTCATGCTCATCCCATTTCCTTTGAAAAAGAAGTTATTGCTAAGGATGCAACAGCCCTCTTTTCATTAAGCCCAGTCTCCCTGTCCCTGAGAATGTGGACATAGACAAGCAGTTTTGAAGAGAGGGCCTAATTCTACTGAGTAGTTTAAGTACATTTTCTCTAAATATAAAATTTTCACACTTAGGGATAAATATACAGTGCCTCACAAGGACACTTTCTGAAAAAGACAACAAAAGCAATGCAGAGAATTTACAACTAAATTGTACCAATCAGAATGGGGGGTCCTGGATTTGGACATTGGCTTTCTAATGGAAATGAAGAGTTCTGCAAGTGTTTTACAAGAACTGCAACCTAAGCTAGTACAGTAAGTCTCTTAACTAGGATATACCATTACTTTTAAGGAGTCTAATAAGATTCCTCTATAAACAACTGGACCAAGCATTCCTGGCAATGATTCTCTTAGGCTCTACCTCCTCAAGACTTGTCAATGAGCTGTACACCCTATCTATTAGAAAAAATCACATTTTTATGATAAAGTTTTATATATACTTACCAAGTAATAACACAGCTGTGAACATTCATCTTTCCTTGGATAAAGTGAGTCAGCAACGACACCTGGTTTCTAATCTGCCCAGAACAGGAGTTCCCTCACCACCTCGTAAAGAGAGAACGAGTGGGTCCCCCTTGCTTTCTGATGTATGAGAGTGCTGTCATATTGTCTGCGTGAATCGTTACTGTCTTGCTGCGCACCAAGGTCAAGAATGACTGGAGACCTTCAATTCCTTTATGTTGATATGGTAACTCCTCAACACTTCCAACCATGTTCCCAACATTTCGTGATTCCCTAAATGAGCTCTCCAGCCTAGATCCGACGTGTTGGAGTAAAAGTCTAGGTCAGGGCTCACTGGAAGGAGGGACTTTCCTTTTTAAAAGTCTGTTTTCGTACGACCACTACTGAAGATCCTGTTTGATCTCCAATGTGATTAGAAACACGAAGGAGTCCTCTTAACTTTTCCTGCTCCAGTTCGCTCTTAGATAATTTAGAATTGGAGCGGTCTCATGTGAAGTCTACCCAGTTTCACAAGCTTCTCGACTGAGGCTAACGTTCCTAATAGGCTCATCCATTGAGCCGCTGAGCATGATTGAAGAGAAAGGACCTCTCTGACAGATTGAAGGCAAGAGGCAACTCTTCTGGGGGAGAGAAAAGCCCGAAAAGTCAGAGAGTCCAGAGTCATTCCCAAATAGAGAATCTGTTGAGCTGGAGTTGTCTGCAACTTCTAGGTGTTTATCAAAATGCCTAACTCCCTTGTTAGGCAAAGAGTTTTCATTAAGTCTTCCGCGCATTTCTCTCTTGATGGAGACCTGAGCAGCCAGTCATCCAGGTAGCAGGAGACGTTAATTCCAAGAAGGTGAAGCCACTTGGAAAGGGGGGGGAAAGGATCCAAGTAAAAACTTGTGGGGCCGTGGACGGGCCGAAGCACAGGGCCCGAAATTGGAGAACTTTCCCTTGGAACACGAATCGCAGAAACTTTCTAGAATCCTGATGTACTGGAACATGAAAGTAAGCATCTTGCATACCCAGGGTGACCATCTAGTCCCACTGATGGGTGGCCAACATTACTGACTGATTCGTCTCCATGTGAAATTTTGACTTCACAACAAACTGATTTAGGGTACTGACGTCAGAATGGCCTCCAGTCCCCAATGCTTTGGGGACTATGAAGAGCCTGTTGTAAAACCCTTCCGACTCTTGATCCTTGACCAACTCCACTGGCCCCCTGCGTGAAAGGATTCTACTTCTCGTGAAAGGGCCACAAATTTCTCGGAGTCCACTGAGTACGCTGTTAATACGATTGGTGATTTGGCCAAAGAAGGGTTCTTCTTGAAAGGAATGGCATAACCTTCTTTCAATACCTTGACCACCCAAGGTTCCGCAATTCTTCAACTCCATTATCTCCAAAATAGGCGCAGTCTGGCTCCTACCAGAGAGCGAAGGACTAGATCTTCACTTTTTGGTTGCTGGTTTGAAGGTCGATTTCTTAATCGATCTCGAGGGAGGTCATAGATCCGAGCGAGGTCTGGGTTGGATCTTTTATCTTCCTCCACAAAAGGGCTGCGATTGGAGGGGAGAGAACGACTTCTTAGTCACGGTTGGGCAGTCTCTGGGACGTTTGGTAGATTGTGCCAGTAGATCATTTATAGACTTCTTCTGAAGTGATGTCAAAATCTCCTGCACTAAGGCTTGAGGGAACAAATGAGCTTTGTCTATAGGGGAGAACAACAGAGCTGACTTCTGAGAAGTGGTCACACCTTTGGTGGCGAATGAACACCACAAATCTCTCTTCTTCAGCACACACATCAAAAAGAGAGGTGAGTTCTGCTGAACTGTCCCTTACCACCTTATCAGCACACAACAGTACTCCCAACCAGTCTGTTGTGAAATCCTCTGCCAGTAAAGGACAATCCTCAATTTTCTTGGCTAATGCGCCAATAGTCCAGTTGAGAAAACTATTCACCTCTAAAATCTTAAATAAGTTCCTGGTCAGATGGTCTAGCTTGGGGGAGGAGAACACTAGTTTTGCCGCCGAAAAGGCTGACTGACACGTCGCATCTACTAGGCCAAAGAAGTCCTCCTGGGAGGAGGCAGAAACTCCCATTAAAG